>NC_048302.1:31543106-31704887 GCF_013100865.1 Trachemys scripta elegans | reverse complement strand
TAATGACAAGTTTCAGAGTAACAGCCGTGTTAGTCTGTATCCGCAAAAAAAAGAACAGGAGTACTTGTGGCACCTTAGAGACTAACAAATTTATTAGAGCATAAGCTTTCGTGGACTACAGCCCACTTCTTTGGATGCATATAGAGTGGAATAAATATTTATAATAAATAATAAATAAATATTTATTCCACTCTATATGCATCCGAAGAAGTGGGCTGTAGCCCACGAAAGCTTATGCTCTAATAAATTTGTTAGTCTCTAAGGTGCCACAAGTACTCCTGTTCTTTTTGCACTGAATAGTAACTTACTCTGGTAAAATAAGCTCCTTGAGACAGGGACTGTCTTTTCGTTATGTGTATGTACAATGCCTCCGGCAATAGAGCCCTTATCCAGACTGCAGCCACTAGATGTAATACAAATAGTAAAAAATAATACTCAGTTTTAGTAAGGGTGGTAAATCTGGCCATAAATTTGTTTCTGACAAAATAATTCAATTTTTCTTGTCCACACCTTTCCAGACTTAAGTCACACTTCTTCTTTTTCTAAGTATAGTATTTAAAATATGTATCTAAAGTATTCGTATTTATTGTGATACTATACCATCCGCAGGTAACAATGCAATCATGAGAATAATATCCCCTGTAAAGCTACTTTAGGAGACTTGCTTTTTTATTTCCTTGGATTTGTCATGGGTTGGCATTTCGACAGTCTTACTTTCATGACCAGATCATCTTGTCAACTGAATGGCATATGTATTTTATAATAATTAATTAATATCCTGAATTTATGTTGTCTGACACAATCATTTTAGCGTTAACTGTAACTACCGAGTAGTAATGCTACAAGAAATATTTTAACTTCTAAATTGTCAAAATGGTCAGTGGCTCACATTGGCAACTCATCTGACAGGCTATCAGCGAAAGAGCAGGCTTAATGCACACTAGTGCTCTTTAAATGAAGGAAATGCTGATTTCCTATATATTTTTTGCAGTTTCTTCTCACAAAATGCAAAGATCAAGCATTAATCAGGATATAAATGATTTTCCTACAGCAAGAGAATTTAGCAAAGCAGATAGTGAATTCTGAGTATGCAAATCTTTACTCCTTGATATCATCTCCCTACTGTTTTATCACAGTCCCATTTAAAAAAAAAAAAGTAGAGCCATACATTATTAATATAACCCAGAATTAACTCCGAGGACTATGGGTAAAGTTTTCAAAAGCATCTAAGTGACTTAGGAGCCTAAGCTCTATTTTCAAAAGTGACTTGGGCACGTAGGAATGACTTTCAATGAGACTTATTCTCTGAAGGATGGAATTTTCAAAAGCACCTAAATCCCATTTTCAAAAGTGATTTAAAAGCCTAAGTCTCATTGGGAGTCAGTGGACTTAGGCTCCCAATTGCCTAAATCACTTCTGAAAATGTTTTACTCTAGCTTTGACCCTGTGTACATAGTAGTTACCCTTAAAAACTATACTGTGGTTATCACCTGGGATCCCACAGTAGTTCTCTATATTTAGAATAGTGAATAATTATGGTACCTTAGGTACCATTGTGTAGTAGCTGTGGGTAGCTATTGCATCTTCAAAGATGACCACTGAAATTTTAGCTGCCTTTTCCTATCTATAACCAGTGTGTCAGGATGACAATCCAAGTCCCATGGTTTTTATTTTTTATGACCCAATAGAGCTTACTATAATTCCTTCCTTGACACTGACATACTATAGGCAGCACACCTTCCATCTATCTTATTCTCTTTCTGCCATGTGCTGCCACTCAATCTATGTATATAACTCCTACTGATAGCAAGAGTTCCATCAAGGATCTAAGTGGCCCTTTTGTTAGTTATTTTTAATGTTGACTATGTTTTATCTTGAATAATGTGCCTTGTCAAAAAAAATATTGTTCACCGTGTATATATATATATATCTATGCCATACTTGTTCATCTGTACAATATAATCAAGTGTATAGGATCAATGGCTATTCGAATTTAACATTAGTGTACTGCACATGTTGGTAATGTCACATGTCATGAATATGCTCTTAATGTGTGTCATACCCATTTCATCTCATTCAACCAGGGTCAACCAGGGCGAAATGGCTATCCGGTAACTGCTCTATCATATCTTTATGAGAGCTTTTTTTACTCTCAGAATCATTCTTTTCTTTTCTGTCTTTTTATTTGTCTCTGCCTTATTAACCTTCACATGAACTAGGGGAAATTCACCCTTTCCTGATGTTTCTCAAGTGCCTAGAGAACATAAGGCTTTTTTTATTTTTTAAATGTTTGCTTCTTCATGTAGCAGTTCTTTATAAATGTTCTAGTGAGATGGACATGTACAAGATATGCAGAGTTTGATACCATTGTAACACAATGCAGAGTTTGATACCAGAAATGTTTTGTTTGTTGAACTTGTGTATTCCTGCGCACGCACAGATAATTTTTTCACCGTAATTTTAAATGTTACTTAAACTGGATCCTGCATATCAGTTTTCTCTATCAGAAAGCTATTCAGTTGGCATGTTGAACCTCTAAATCCTCCACTTGCATTGCATTCTGTTCCTTTTGGCTGCTTAGTTCTATGCATCTTGAGCAAAATAATTGCTAATATAAGGGTCTTAGCAGTTGCCTGCAAAGCCTATAATAGAGCAATTTTATGATAATGTATATAATTCACTTTTGTGTCATCTTCATTTACATCTTTATGGCTTTCTGTCTAAAAAATGGAAATGTATGAAATAATGCATCTTTTTTGAAAACCACCAATGAGAATTTTAGGAAATAACCAGTCAGCAGCACAAGCTTGAGTTATAATGTCACCTTTGTAGGATACAGAGTGTGACCAGTATCAGATATATTTTTGAAACCAAGTGACAAAAGATATTATTGGATAAATCTGAGAGAGAATATAATTGCACAACATAGTAATTGTTTAAGTCTGGTTTTGATCTTATTTTAAGCACTTACTGGTAGTTTGGGGCCTTCAGAACTTGGGTTTGCATGTTCAAATCAGGCAGTTAGATGTCTGATTGCTCAGTATGTGTTAACAAATGCTGTGTGTTTATGCAAACCACAGCGTTGGGGCCCTCCAAATTAGAGGTCAGGTGGAAGCCACTATGGAAATCTGCCCCTAAAATCTTCAGTGTATCTGCTTAGTTTACTGGGGCGGGAGAGGAGGGCAGAAGGAGTGTGTGTGGAAACACCAACCCAACCCTATCAGTAGTTTAAAGGCAGCATTGTGGTGAAATAGCCAACAAACAATTTGGCAGAATTGCATCTAAAGAACATGGACATGCTGAAACTCCGTTATAGTCAAATACTGTAGCATGAAAGACCTAAATTGCTTCAGAGTACAAACTGTAATTCCATTTATAATGTTTAGACCAAAGTCGTTCTGTGTTAGGGGGAAAAAATATTTGACAACAATTCTCTTCTGCCTGATGCATACGCCTACATGTTCGGATTACAGAGGATGGTGTTTCCAAAGAACCCCCAGAGAGCTAGACTCCCTGACCATATGGAGATTCAATAGGAACTGGGTGCCTAGCTCCAGCCAGAATCGTAATTGTCATTGATGCATGGTGAGGATAATGTAGGAAGCAGAAAGAAGCTAGATTAAACTCGTATTGCTTGATTTGAGATGTAAACTGAGAACACTTGATCTGCCCAGTCTCTGGTTCCACTCCATCTACTTTGGGCCCTAGGATCCAGGGGCTACAAAAGCTTCTCAAAGCCACTTTGTGTCCTCCACCCAGGCTTCTGAGCATGGGTTGGCTGGACCAGAGTTCCTCAAGGGCTACATGGTAAAAATTAGAACTGAAGTAATGCTGAATGTCATTTTTGCCATTATTAAATTAAATGCATGGAGCTATCAATTTCATAACCTGAGGCAGATTATTGATTTTGTATCCACACGTGTGTGTGTGTGTGTGTGTGTGTGTGTGTGTGAAAGGAAGAGAGCGATTTTGAAAAGTGCTCAGCATTGACCTAAGTCTGCTACCACTGAATGGGAGTGATGGGAAGAATTTGGTCCTAATTATCAAAAGCCGTATTCTGACTGGTTGATTGGCCCTTCTAAGTGAAATTACAGTCACCTACTAATTTTTATCCTGAATGGAATTTAATAACAAACAAAATACATTTTTAATTTTTTATACCATCCTATGCAATTCTATAGCAGGGATCTCATTCTCTGATAAATTCACCGGGTATTTTGGAACCCTGTTTGATTCCTTATTACTTTCATCATGGTTAAGCTTTGTAGGAGATACTACCTCACCCATCTTGTCTGTCTATGTACTTATATGGTCCCCTTCACCTTAGTATCTCAGGGCCTCCATAGTACTGGAATGCAAAGTTCCCCCGAGGAGTTTCCCTGGCATTGTTCCAGGGGAAGAGAGATGATTTATGGTGTTTCTCCTACACTCTCCCATGACATTAGCGGCCCCCACCCCCAAAAAACCTGCTGATGCCCCAAGAGCCACAAGATCTCTGGGACCAGTGGAGGCATAGGGCTGCTCCTTGTGCATGAGACCTGGTCTACATTACAAAGTTAGATGATGTAAGTCCACTTGGGTCGACTGTTATGCATGTGTGTACACTAAAATTTTTCTCCTGCTGAATAAGCGACCCATTACAACAATGCATTAACACCACCACTTCCCCGAATGATGAGGGGCCATGGTTGACTTAGGTCGATGCAGTGTGAGTGTAGACACTCCATTAGTTGTGTTGACCCTAAACGTTTTCCAGCTGGTGTTCCTCAATGCCCACAACAACGACTGCTCTGTTTACAATTTTGAATTCTACTGCCCAGCATTCAGAGACGAGAAGCACACCACCTCACTTTAAAACCCCTTGTGTTTTTGAAATGCCTTTTACTGAGTGCCTAGCTTGGTAGCACAGCTAGCAGCTCACCTTTGTCACGTTCATCCTGCTGTCCAACTGACCATACCAGCTCCACGCACACAGATTGCTACTCGACAAGCTGCTGCCTGAAATAGGCAAGATGTCTTGAATCTCCCCGGGATGTGGTGGAGAGAGGCTGTGCAACCATACCTATGGACCAGCTGTAGAAATATCGACATCCAGGAGCAAATTGCATGGGGGATGCTGGCAAAGGGGCACAATAGAGATATGCAGCACCACTGTGTGAAAGCAAAGGAACTATGCCAGGCAAACCACGATGTGTGAGAGGGCAACAAGATTTGTTACTGCCCTGCAGACCAGCTGCTTCTACGATGAGCTGCATGCCATACTTGCAGTGACCCCCCGCCAGCACCCTGCAGACCACTGTGGATATCTTAGAGGAGCCCGAGACCCATGCCGTGAACAGTGAGGAGGAGGGGGTTGGGAAGGGAGATTCAGCAGGAAACTCAAACCTGGAGAGCGCCAGGATTGTTTGACACTCCACAGGAGTCTAGGTAGTCCAGCTAGGTGAGAGCAGATGAACACACTCATGAAGGGGAAGGGAGCTTAGGTAAGGGAGTATGTGCATTATTTCTTGTAAAAAAATTTTTTTGGCTTTTCCTTTCCCTTAAACCTCATCTCCCTCTCTCCTTCTCGCCTCTCACCTTTGTTCCCCATTTAAAAATGGTGTCTGGTTTGTCCATAAGTTAAGACACCGGAATCAACTTTTTATCGCTACACTGATATAATATAGTAAAATACAATGTTAGGGAATAAGTTCAAAAATAGTAATATGGCAGTCTGGTTACACAGTCCACATCAGATCAGTATCTTGTGCTTGGATAGAAGTAGAACAAACAGAGGTAGAATCAGTGTCATCATTTCATTTCTTTGGCTCGTTGGGCTATGTGTCAGGACCATGCAGAGTACTCTGTTTATCTGAATAGGGGTCTCTCTTTTATCCTCTTGAGAGATCTCGATGAAACTTTCATGAGGATACTCTGCAATCCTCTTCCTGAGATGTTTACTGTTTACTTCCATGTTCACTTGGGATTGTAAACTATGGTTGTTCCTGTTAACAGTGTTGGTAAACGGTTTTTTAACCTTGTATGTGTGTGTTTGCACTTTAATTTTTTAACTGCTGTTCTGCACACAATAAAGTCTTATTTTTGGAAATTAAGAGGATCTTTATTAGTTCACACCAAGCATTACACAATTCATAGCAGCAGGCAAAGACCCAACCAAGATATAATCTAAAGTACACAAGAGAGAGAATATTTCATGAAAGCAATGGAGAATTGCACTGTGGCTGACTGTTAAAATGTTCTTTTAAAGGTTCCCTTAGCTGCAGAGCTCCATGGTTGGCTCTTCTAATAGTCCTCATGTCTGGCTGTTGAAATTCAGCAGACAGACGGTCAACCTTGCCCCTCCACCTTGGAGGCAGCTTTTCCCTTGTTGCCTCACAGATAGTATGCAGTACACATCATGCAGCTATAACCACTAGGATGTTTTTCTTGCTGAGATCCAGTCTACTGAGTAAACGACAATGTTGCTTCAACCTCTCAAAAGCACGTTCAACGGTCACAGAGATACCAACCCTCCCTAATGTTCTGTAATCCTCCCAATTTTTATGTGTAGTTATGAAATTACTAATTCAGGCTTAAATCTACAAATTTTGCAAGTTCCGCATATGGCATGTGAGTGTGTGTATGTGTGTCACTCACCAGCACCTGGGTCACTAACACAACAAATAGTGGGGGGGCATTCTTCTCTGCCTCTCCTGTGGCACATGCACAGACTGCACGGTGAGGGTCTGATAGGAGGTGAGCTGTGGTGATGTTGAATGTGCCGGGGCACTGCGGATTCACCACCCAAGCCACAGGCTATGTATTGTCATGTAATTGATCCACGTGAACCCTGTTGGACTATCTTAACATACTCTACGTATCTAAAGCATGCCAGCAGAGTCCACAGTGGGTGGTTAGAATGCAACAGACAGCCTGTGTCTTGGGCAGTGAATTCAGTGCCCCAACTGTGGCTTGCCACCTATTGGACCCTCACTGCACAGTCTGTTGGGGAGAAGAAGATGGAGGGGCAGGAGGAGGTGGTGGTGGCAGAGGAGGGAGAAGAGGAGGGTAATCCTGGGAAGGAGGTCCAAGCCTGGAACTGGCCAAGGGAATTAAGACCCATAGGAGTTGCACAGGAGGGCAACTTTCCTAGGACTGATTCTCCCTTCCTCCCTGTTTGGCACTGAGGGGCCATGGTGCAACAAGGGTAGGGGCCAGCCATCATCTTGACCGTAGACAGAGAGGGGAGGGGGTTGCAGGAGAGGTCCCAATTTCTGCGGGGTGAGGTGCGAGGAGGCGGGGGGGAGAGGGAGAGGCCACTTTCTGTGGGGATAGCACAAAGGGTGGGAGAGAGGTCCAAGGAACCTCCCTAATTCCTCCCTACTTTTTTTCAATAAACATCCCTAAAAGTCTCAGAGCAAGGTTTGCATCTCTGCAATCATTTTGCACCCACTCAGCTGATAAATGACTCTTTCCTTGGTGCTGTCAAGGTGGCCACTGTACAGCTTCACAAGCCAGCGGAGCAAGGTGTAGGCTGGGTCCCCCAGAATCACTACTGACATTTCATTGTCTCCAGTGGTAATCTCATGGTGGGGAAAGATGTACGTCCATGCAGGTTTTTGAAAAGTACTGGTGTCCTTAAAGATGCAAGTATCAAGCAGCTTCTCTGACCAGCCCACACTGATATCAGTGAAGAGCCCCCAGTGATCCACTAGCGCTTGCATAACCATAGAAAAGTATCCCTTTCTGGTGATGTTCTCAATATGAAGTTGGGCTGTTGCCAGAAGAGAGAGATGGCGCCGTCTGTTGCCCCACCACTGTCTGTCGCCCCACCTGTTGCTGAAAATCCACCCACTAATTCCTGCATGTTACTGAGCATCACAGGCCTGTGTAAGAGGAGATGTTTAATGGCCTTACACACTTGGGTCACAATGACCCCCACTGTGGATTTTCCATCTCCAAAATGATTGCCTACGGATAGGTAGCAATCCAGCGTTGCGAGCTTCCAGACCATGATCACCACTGGCATCTCCACTATCATTGCAGGTCTCATTCTGGTGTCCCTGTGCCAGAGGGCTGAGGTGAGCTTGGCACACAGCTTGAGGAATGTGGGCTTTCTCATCTGAAAGTTCTGAAGACACTGCTTGTCATCCCAAACCTTCATTACAATCAGTGCTAGTTTTTTGGACCCGGAACTTGAGCTTCACCATGTGGAGCTGCTCTACGAATGCTAGCAGAAACCAGGCATTTTTTTCGTTCTGTCCATCAGCACCCAGTTATTGAGCTCAAACATCTCTTCATTGTCCTCCTCACCATCCTGACTGTAGCAGAGATCTGCAAATACTGGAGAATGGCGTGTCCTGTAACAGCAATGCACATGAGAATTGTGCTGAGCTCTGAAGGGTCTATGCTTCTGACGGAGAGATGGCAGAGACTGAAAAGCGATGTGCAGGACTGTGAGAGTTTTAAATAATAAGGCAAAAATTAGGGGATGTGGAAAGTATCATGGAATAGAGAAAATGGTCTGTTGGGTTCTTGACCTGTAGCTCCCTGAAATCTCTGGACAAAGAACTTTAAAAATATCCCAAAAGGCATTGTGCTGGACAGTGGCAAGGCATGCACTGAGATACTTACTTATGGTGCACCACACTTTACATTGATGCAGACATTTCTGCTCAGTACGCATAGTGCTGATGCAAGCAGCCAACTGCATGCTCCTGAATGTGGAGGCTTTGCATCAACTGAAAGTTATAGGATAGATACGGTCTGACTCCCAGCTCCCTACCCTACTTAACCGTCATAACGTGTCCCTTCTCCTTAAGGTGTGGTTGAGTTCCCACATTGCAGAATGGGAATGGATCTAACTTAATTGTTCATCTGCTGTTATTGTCATTGGAGGAAATTTGGATATTACCATTTTTCCAAACTCAAACTCCATACCTTTGGAGTTTTCATTGGTCTCTAATTAATACCCTTGAAAAATGTTAATATATTGAACCATGAACATTGTAGCTGACATACTGGCAGAGTTTTCATTTCCCACCAGAGCTGAGGTTGGGGTGACAGAATTTCCATAAACATCAGTCTGTCTATAATTCCCTCCAGGTTACAGGACAACTTTGACATTGCACTTCTGGTTTTCCCTCTCTAGTTAGAAATAACATTCACAATTACAGTACGATAAGATGGGGGACCATGAACTGTAGAGGGGTTGCAAGTAGGTGTCAGGAGGCTGTGGCCATCCTGCCCTTCCCTCAGTGTTAAATGGAAGGGGACCATAGCTAGATGGGAGATGGGTTTTTGAAGGGTCCAGGTATGGAAAAGGTTGAGAACCACTGCTAAAAGAGACCAGAGGGGGAAATAATGTTTCAGTGGTTCTCTGGGCATGTGACAGCACTTACTATATAACCCGTTTCATTGTTTCCCCTGTATAGGCAGTGAATTACAGCTATCTTGTGCCATGTAGGCCTCGCCCATGCTAAGGGGCCCTGTAGAGCCATCCTGCTCCAAAGGGAGCACTGGAAAGGATTCTGCACAGTGAGACAGAATGCCTCCTGGGATAGACAGTGATTATGCATTGTGCAGTCCTGGGCAATAGGGAAGAAACAGCCTCATAGTCCATAGAATGTGAGGGCTGTAATTCTTTCCAGAGTTTACAAAGATGATGTGTGAAAGTTCCTTAGGTCCTCCCCCACAAAACAACCACATAATCTGGACCTTAGTTTCCCCTTTTGTCTGTGTGGGTCTTTCACGCACCAAGAGGGGGAAGAAAAATATTTTTTTAATATTGTAAAGTGATTCCAAAACCACAGACATTGATATTGGGACTCAGGGGCAGCAGTGCAGTACAGGAAATAACTTTTCATATAGTTTTATTTTATTCTGATTAGATTTGGAGTTGATACTGTCCCTGGAAAACTTTGCATAAGAGACATCAGGCCATTTGTAAAGTTGGGAGGGCCAGAATTAGCTCTTTTGGTTTAGATTATTATTTTAAATATTTTTATACTTTTCTAACTAAGAGATGTCGGTGGACTTTTAAAGAAGAAACTAAATTCAATTAGTACCATAAGATACTTTTTTCAGGGTTTCTTCTGGAATCCGCCTTTTTCCCCAATTCTCTTCCCCCCCTCCACAGTAACTCTAGGAAATAGCATGGTGAGATCACATGCTTATATTACCTCATTGACTTCCAAATCAAATGTGCTCATCATACCCTCCCACCAACAAAAAAATCTAACAGCCAATTCATCAGGGAATAAGAAAGTGAAGATGGGTCTGGCTGATGCATCACCATCAATGGCCCTGATCCAACTGAAGTGTGTTATGGGTGAAACAGGTATCACGCCTCTAATCCTGTTGAGGTGGATCCTTACTGATGATTTTATGTGAACCAGAAAGAACACAGCTTGACTTTAAGATACCAGGGTAAACTTGCAGGGCTGGCAGTTAGAAATAACATCTTTTCCTTTGCCCTGTAACTGAGTAAATTTGATCTGGAAATCATTGAGACACAATAAATGTGGAACCCCCTGGTGCCATTTTTATGGAGTTGCTTTTCGTAACAGAGCCTCACTTTGTGATGCTTCTGCTTATGCAGCCTAAAATCACATTGAGTTTTGTTGCTGCCATATCATATTCCAAATTCATGTATAATTTACTGTCCACTATGGCTCCTAGGTCTTTTTGGCTTTACTGTTTTTCAAGTTTTCCCCTCCCATTGAAGATCTGTGTTTTGGATTATTCTTCCCCAGATGTTCCAGACTTCCTCTCACTCAATCATGCTCATTTAGGGGCCAAATCCTGGTCCCTATGCACACCCCAACTGAACTGGCTATATGCCAGGTGGGAGAGAGAGAACCCTCCATCTCAAACCTGGCACAGCATGTGGAACACTTTAGCCAGTGTATCCAAAATTTCCACATCTTGTGCCCCCTTCCATGGGCCTGATGCAGAGGTATGGTACTCAGGGGGTGCACCCCAAATACCCTCTTTGCCCCCTGGCCTTCCTTCCGCAGCAGGACAGTGGTGGTTCTGCTGCATCTCACGGTCCTGCCGCACCTATGACAATTTGACCAATGGTTTGATAATTCCCTAAGATTTGTTAAGAAATGTAATATCTTTCTGTGCATCTCATTTCTTACTATCTTGCTTGGAGGATACCGCTGGTATTGATACCAAATATACTTATTCCCTTTGTTCTCAAGCAGACTGATGATGGCTACTCCTGTGTTTGACTTCTCTCCTTTCTGTATCATGCAATTTTTCTCTGTGGGCCAGATTCTGCCTTGCCCTAACTCTGACATATAGTGTTGGGGGAGGGCATAAAGAGCTTCTTACCCACACCTTCCTCTGAGCAGACCACAGGAGCTTTCTCCACACATAGTTCCCTGGGAAAGGTGCATAGCAATTGTGGAGAGAGGAGATGGTGTCCTGACACTGTCCCCCGAGCACTGGCCAGCAGAACACACCCCACAAAGATACATTGTCTCTGTGCTCTCAGGAGTTCTGGGAGGCTCTCTGTACATGACTGTGCATGTCACCCATCAGACAGCTGGATAGGTACAGCCTCCTGCAAGTGCAACTTGACTGTTTTTACAGAAAAACAATTGCCCTTGAAAGCCCAGAATAATGCATTTCCTGAAAATGCCTCCAATATTTAGTTTATTCTCCCAGATGCTGAACATTTGAGGAAATGTATTATTCAGAATGCCACCCCTATTCACTAGGCTTTACCATAGGCCTGATATTGCACCCATTGACGTCAATGGCAAAATTCCTATTGATGTCAGTAGGTGCAGGATCAGCTTCCATGTTTGTACATTGCTTCGTTAGATATCACCTAAAAAGATGGTGTAAGATGGTTAGTCCCGCCTGGAGTGCCCTGCTGCAGCATAAGAGGCATGCCTACCTCAGTTTCCCCTCTCAAGTAGCCCAAGGATTTTATGCCACACTCTCTTGCTTGAATAATGCCACTCCTGGGAGCCAGGTTATTACAAAACATAATGTAAATAGTCTAGTAAGAAAAGTTCCACAACATAGTCCATATGATCCCCACCGCATGTAGTCCTTAAAACTCTGCTCTTCGTAGTGGGAACCACCCCCAGCCTCTCTGCTGGGAGTGCAGCCTCACCATACTCTGGTGTCTTCCACCACACCTAGATTCCTTATCCATCCTCTTCCGTCCCTATAACAGGATAGCCTTTCCAGCTGGAGTGTAACTCCATTCTTCCCAGCAGGAATCTCCACAGCTTCTGTGCTGGGAAATCATTTTCTCCCTGGTCTTTTCTGTTCCCTTCGGTCCAGCTCTCCAGCATGAAGACATCGGTTGGTAAGTCCCTTCAGTGCTCCCCTACTATCAACCTTCTACAGCCCTTTCCTTCAGCTCTCTGCCTTAGAGCCCATAGGCAGCTCCCTCTGCTGCTCCTCTTGCCTTCAACCCTCTGGCCCTGGCTCAGGGAGGTCAGCCAGCAAACCCCCCCAGGAGACACTCTCTGACTCTGACAGCTCTCATCTCCTGCCAATCTCCTCTTCCCAGGAACCCCTTACTCACCAGGTCTCTCTTCCTCTAGGACCCAAGTGCCCTCTTTTAAGCCCAATTGGAGTGAGCTGATAAGGAACCAGGCACTTCCCCCCCTGCTCTCTCGTAAAGGGGCCAGTCACCCTGTGACAAATGACCTTCCTTGCTATGCTGATGCTATCATCAACTAGCCCACCCTGCTCAACAGTGATAGATCTGGAAGTGCAGCTCTCTAGTATCATTCAACACTGCTCTGCATACTAACTGAGAAGTTGTTGAAGCAGTCAAAATATCCAATATACTCTTCGGTCTGCAAATAATTCTGAGTTTGTTCAGCCCATCTCTAGTAAACATCATCTTGTTTTTTTTCAATGTAAATTATAAACGGGTATAAAAAGAAATGTTTCAAAAAGTGAGGTTTTGTGCCAAATTTCAGTCCTGGCTCTGATTTGACAACTGAGTTAATATATGAACCACTAAAAATACAGGATTATAATAGGGAAAACTTGTCAGATCCTCAGTTGTAGTAAAGCTAGTGGCTGCCTATTTATTGTGTTGCAAAGAGGCCACATCTGACCTTTTTTTTTTTTTGGTTTGTTCTATTCTCTCAATGCCTAGGCATTATCAAGATTAAAATTCTCTTACTTGATGTATGTTCGAAATTCAAAAGTGTCCTTGCACCTCTTGGCCACTGCAGTAACTGTGTATTGCAGTGCAGATTACATTGATTTCCTGCAAGGTATGTCAGTGTAAAACATTTAACAGTTGTTACAGTGCCTACTAGGCCACTTACATTATTACAGGGTTGTGAGTGAGAGCAGAAGAACAAGGATAATGGACTTCAAAAAAGCAGACTTTAACAAACTCAGAGAGAATTTGTCGGTTAAGGTGCCATAGGAAAAAAATCTAAGGGAAGGAGTTCAGGAGAGCTGGCAGTTTCTCAATGAGACAATATTAAAGGCACAACAGCAAACGCTACCAATGTGAAGGAAAGATAGGAAAAATAGCAAGAGACCATTATGGCTGCATCGGGGGCTCTTTAATGACCTGAAAATCCACAGGGAATCCTACAAAAAGTGGAAATATGGACAAATTGCTAATGAAAAGAATAGCACAAGTGTGTGGGGACAAAATGAGAGAGGTTAATACACAAAATGAATAACCCCTAGTAAGGGACATAAGGCAATAAGAAGAGGTTCTCTAAATACACTAGGAGCAAGAGAAAGATAAAGGAAAGTGTAGATCCACTACGGAGCAGGGAAGAAGAACTAAGAATGGATAACACCAGGAAGGCCGAGGTGTTTAATGCCTATTTTATTTCATTTTTCACTAAAAAGGTTAATTGCGATAAATACTTAACATAATTAATATTAACAACAAGGAGGAAGGGACAGTGTGATGCAGTTGCAAAAATGGCTAATACTCCGGTGTGTATTAACAGGAGTGTTCTATGTAAGACATGACAGGTAATTGTCCCATTCTACTCAGCACTGATAAGGCATCAGCTGGAGCATTGTGTTCATTATTGGGCACCATGTTTTAAGAAAGATATGGACCAGCAGGAGAGAATCCAGAGGAGAGCACCAAAAATGATAAAAGGTTTAGAAAACCTGGCCTCTGAGGAAAGGTAAAAAAAACCTGTTCTTGTTTAGTCTTCAGAAAACAAGACTGAGGGGACACCTGATAACAGTCTTTAAATATATTAAGGACTGTTACTAAGAGGATGGGGTGTGACGGTGGTCCCGGGGAGCCACACTCAAGTTACTCAATTAGGCTAAATTGCAAAGAATAGGGCAGACAGTCTCCAAAGCTGGTGGATATTTCAATACTTAGATTTACCAAGCCAGCACAAAACAGCTTCTATAATACCTCACTGGTTACCCAGAAGTGAACACCACAGTTCCCTTAAAACAACCCAGCCTCAGGCCTCCACCCAAACACCCAAGTCAAATATGATGAGGATTACTGAAAATCTTATTCATTGTATAAGAAAGTTCTCCTAATCCCAAAGGATCAGACACATTACCTCCCAGGCTAATGAATATTTCAGATTTTACCCAAATACACGCTTATAGCCAATTCTTATTAACTAAACTAAAATTTATTAAAAAAGAAAAGAGAGAGAGAGTATTGGTTAAAAGATCAGTATACATAAAGACATGAGTACAGTGCTGAGATTAGATTCATAGTAGAGATGATGAGCTTTGTAGTTGCAAAGAGTTCTTTCAGAATTAGTCCATAGGTTATAGTCCAATGCCCATATTCAGGGTGATCCAGATGGGACTTATGACTTAAGCTTCTCTTGCATGAAGCATCAAGCAGATCTGAGATGAAAGGATCAGGTCCCAAGAGTCTTTTATACAGTTTTCTAGCAGCCTCTTGACCATACAGTCCTGGGTGAACAATAGGCTTTTAATATAACCTTCTGTTTCCCAAACATCACCAGTAATCAACCACATGAATTAACATAAAGTCATTTATCCATTAAGTAGCTCATATACAGCTTTAAAGAGACCTATAGACAATGACACTATTTCACCCAAGATTCATCTAAATGTTAATATTCCCTTTTGATCTCTGAATCAATAGCTATAATAATAGACAGGAACTGTCTGTTTACATGGCTAACATCTAACAAGATATAAGTAAACACATACAATTAGTATCCCCTCTAATTCTCTAACAATACAGGTTTGCATTTCAATGTTCTAGCCTATCTACCATGGATTGGCCCTAATTACCATTTGCATACTTTTCTAATATGTATCTAAAGGTTGAATTTGGGTCATTTATCCTGCAGGATGCTTAATCCTTTCTGGCTGTGTGTCACATGGGGATCAATTGTTCTCTAAACCCACTGAAGGTAGGACAAAAAGTAATGGTCTTAATCTGTAGTATGGGATATTTAAGTTAGATATTAAGGAAAACTTCTTAACTATAAGGATATTTAAGTACTGGAATAGCTTACTATGGGAGGTTGTGCAATCCTCATCATTGGATGGTCTGTGTACTTGGTCCTGTCTCAGTTCATGTGGCTGGACCTGATGACCTCTCAACCTCCCTTCCAGCCCTACATTTCTATGAGTTTTTGATTTGGCATGGTAGCCAGAGCAAATAGCACCAGCACACATCCTGGGAACAGCTGGATCCCCTAATTTTTCACCACTACTAATTTTTTCTCATCTAGTCCCCTCTCATCTTCTCCCAAGTGTGCTCAGTCTCAGCCTGCAGTAATATTACTCATCTCTGCAACAGTTGCTGTATTTGCAGTTCCTTGTCAGGGCTTCTCTCTCCCATAGTTGTTGTACAGTAAAGCTGCCTAAGCTCCGGCAGTCACTATGTCAGTTTCCGGGCCTACCCCCTTGGGCTTCTGTCAGATGACCCTTCTTTACTTTACAGGATTTCTTCTCAACAGGATTCTTTACAAGACCACCCTTCCCTCTTGACATTCAACCAAGATTATGTCTCATGCTTGCATTTTTGCATTGAGCACTCTGGGCCTTCAGTACTTCAAAATATTGCAAGATAATGCTAATACTCTGGTTGTTTCAGAGAACTGATGGCCACTTCACAACTAATATAAATAGGAAAGCCATTGAGGCCTTTTATGTATTAAGATATTCCCTTAAAACACAGGTCCAAGCCCCCAGTTAAACAACAAAAAAGGAAACACCAAATCGTTGTACTGTAGCCCGCGTATTGCTGAGCAAAAGTCAGTCCTTAGGGTGAATGTACCAACACTTTACCCTGACTCAGGTGAAATGTAATTCTAATACTGCTTAGATGGACCTTCTTCTTCTTTTGTGTCTGCAGTTGTGCTACAGTCCTGCTGTAATTGGTCCTCTGGCAACAGAACTGGTGTGGTTTCGCTGCCCAAGGAGTGTTAGGAATTGGAGAGCGTGGATAGGGAGCATGACGTGTGGCTCAGGTCTGTGGCCCCGAGTAGCATGGTGTGTAGGTACAAGGGAGTTATTTCACAGTTGTGGAAGAAGGATGCTTTCTGCCTTTTTCATCCACACATCAGCCCAGCACCCAGCCTGAGAGTAGCCACTGGAGACAATGGATACAAACCCATGCTGTGTGATAGGGGTATAAGCTTTTGCAATCTTGACCCATGGCATGGACTATGGCCTGTAAACAAAGCTCAGTCTCATGTGTGACACCCTTGTTAAATTAAATTCTTGGGCTCAGTCCAAGGCCTCAAAGGCTTTCCTATTTATAGTAGTTGTGAAGTGGCCATCAGTTCTCTGAAGCAACCAGAGTATTAGTTTTTAGGTAGATAGCTCCAGACAGCCTCTTGAAAAATCCACATTCCCATGGATAAGGGGTAAGCTCTGTGCCCTGGAGAAAGCTTTACTATAACTCTCCTTCTTCGAGTTTCCACCCTGCCATGGTGTATGGTTAATAGGCTTATGGCCTGTATATTCTTAATATACAATACCTCTATGCAACAGAAAATTATGATAGCACTCGAAAGATATCCCTAAGTTATAATGCAGTGATTCAAAATTTCTCAGCAATACAATACAATACCAGCTTTTTACAACATTCTCAGATGCATTCCTTGGTATCAGCAGGCACAAAATACTGTTAATAAATTAACTAACCAAGCAGTACTGTCATGCTGTCAGAAATCAATAATGGTAATGCATTTTCTAAGAAATACTGTAGCTGAGGACATAATAATGTAAAAGAGAAATACATTTCCAATTTTTATTAAGAGACATGGAGAGTCTTTACATTTACATTGCTGGATGAATAGTTATCATGGCCTGTCTCATGCAGGGGGTCAGACTAGGTGGTGATAATGGTCCTTTCTGGCCTTCAGTTCTCTGAATCATATATAATCCCACTGATCAATTGCTTCACAGACAAAACAATTTAAGATTCCTCATTAATAGTTGTTTGAACGGAAAGGTTGAGAGCTCTTAGATTTTCAGTTACTAGGACGTATATCACAGGTTACAATGCTGGCTACATCTCATATAATATTTTATGTTGGCTTGTTATAGTCCTGTTCTGATTACATACATCCTGTGAAACGGGCCTTATCTACATTAGCTATTATGGTCCAGTTTCTATCCTCAGTGACACATATGTAACCTTGAATTCAGTGGGGTTGCATAATTATAAGTGAAGGCAGGGTTTGGTCCTGTATTGTTAGTGCCCAATCATTTCCTCTGTGCAATGGAATCCCCCTCTCTCCTGGCCACATATTCCACAGCTGCTACTGAAATGTTGGGGTGATAACAGCCTCTGAAGAAAATCCATCTCTGTGTATGTGGGCATTTGGCTGTTGGAAACTCATAGTCCCTGGTCACTGGTTATACACTTATCCATTTCACCCTAAAGTTATATCCTGCATATTGCTGCAGGAGCCACATGGAGCACAGCTCTACTGTATGCAAAGTAGGGGCAGGATTTGCTCCTTTTATATGGACTTCTTAGTGCATGCTCTTTAAAGAGGCCTGTAATGTTGCTAGAAAAGATCGTGTAAGAACAGGTTGCCCAAGCATCAAAAGGTTTAAAATCTCAGAGACCTGAAGACAAGAATTTGGATGAAAAATGTGTCCCAAGTATTTACATACTGGCAAAATACTTCTCTCAGATCCACATTATGGATCTCTATTGCATATTATGCAATCATTCCACCTACAGCAGGCACCATAACAAACTTACATTTACAGCGACCAATTTACAGTTAATTTTGGTGTTGAATGTATGTGTAAGGCATAATACAAATGCCACAGGTAAAGGGAATACCATGGTGTAGTAAACATCATAATTGTAATAGCACTCTCTTTACTGAACTCTGGGTAAGGCCAGTGAGAATTTGGTACACGGGATAGTATTGAATATACAACAGATATGCAATATACTCTTGCTGTAAGCAAAAAGTCCACATTTTGTATCAGAGGTGAATTTTACCATTTTCACTATGTGCAATTATTAAAATGACAATTAAAACAACTCTAAATCAGAAACCTTATGTGGTGATTTCAGGAAAGGATTTGTGTTGTAATAAGCACACACCTTTTGTGTGTCCTGAATTATGCTCAATAAAACTCTCTCATTATATTCAGCTCATTTTAATTTTTTACTGTTTCATTTTGTAAAATCTATGTAAATAAAACAATGAATATGATAAATTAAAATGGTAATAGGCATCTGAAGAGGCATTATTAGTAACTCGGACATCATTTATCATTTTCTCACTTCTCATGCAGCTTCTTTAAATTAACGTGGGGCCCAGTTCTAATGTTAGTCTTTGGTAGATAACGCCATTTGTCTTGTAAAATCAACATATGTGCATGGAACTTCATGCAGTAGTTCACTTGGCAAGCTAGGCATCTGTATATAGTAAGAGCTGAGCATAATAAGAATTGGATGTTATGGTATAACTAGTGTAAATTGATGTAATTCGTTGACATCATTGGGAGCTATATTGACATATGCCAGCTAGGGGGCTGGCCCTATGCACACAAGAAAATAAAGAGAAGATTATATTTGATGGCAGGGAGACAACCGCATGCTCTGGGTGTCCCTAAGTCTCTGACTGCCAGAAACTGGGAATGGATGACCGGGGTTGGATAACTTGATGGTTTAATGGTTACACTGTTCTGTTCATTCCCTCTGGGGCATCTGGTGCCAGCCACTGTTAGAGGACAGGATGCTGAGCTAAATAGACCATTGGTCTGACCCAGAATGGCTATTCTAATGTTCTCATGGCAGATGGATGAAGTGGGTGCAAAGAGACAGCTGAATCTTATTCTTTCACTAGTAGTTTTTTTTCTTCCAAGTTCATTCTCTTCTCTGTTGGAGTTCTGAGTGCACAGAGAGAAAAAGAATAACTTAGTGCTAGCTGGAGCTTTGGTTCTGCCATCTATTTGAAAAATTAACAGTAGGTAAGTTTCTGTTCACACTGGACAGATTTATTCTTTGTTCTTGATACATTGACTTTAGTTTGGCAAATAAGCATGTGCAGAACAGGCTGAAGACAGGATTTTCATGTCCCTGCTTTGGCAAATATGATTCATATTTAACCCATACCTAAAACCATTTAAAGATCTCTAGTTGTGCCTTTTATGCTTTCTTGTTCTGGCTATCCTATTCTGAGCAGACAACCCTAATCATTTCCTTACATTGGATGATATAGACCAACAGAGTAAATGAAAATAGCATTATATAGGAAATAAGCAACCTTTGACTGAAACTTCAGGTTGTAAACATGTTAGCCAACATATACATAAGCAGGAAATGTAATACTGGTCCTCATTTGTCAAATTGTATTTGTAATAGTTACAAGCGTGTGTGTGTGTGTGTAACCCAATGATGAATTACTTCATCAGTAAATATTTCATTGTTTTAAAATATTTTTCACCATTTGTATGACATTTTCTTATACAATGAGGTCCTGAAAGATCAGAAGAAAATATGTAATAGTTATATTAATGGTTTGCATTTATTTTTATTACTTATAATGTGAAGATTATCCATATATCTGTCATGGGTGAAAAAAACCCTACATATAAGAATGAATGTAATCCATTCACTGTTTTGTAGATACAAAGCTCTCCAGGAGGATCGCAAATCAGTATGATATCCTTGAATGCTAGATTTTCCATCTGGATCTATGATATAGCTGAAAGAGGTGTAAAATCCCATGTAGCCAGACAGTTCCCAAACTAATATGCATATGAGGAAGCTCATGTACATTGTTGATTGTAGAAAATGTCAGAAATAAGTTAATCTCGAGAATTTGTTCCTGAAGTGCATGCTTCAGATGGTAGTATTTCTCTGATCTGACTGGACAAAGCATATAGTGGGGTGATTTTCCAAGTGCATTTAGATATCCAATGGAAATCAGGTCCTAATTCCTATTTATGCCTTTGAAAATCTTTCCCTGGAGAATATAGTGAAGGAACAATCCTACAATGGCAAGTGACTGGACTGGGTGACTTAATAGATCTTATTTTATTGTACAAATAACTGGTAGACAGGGATAAATCCTCCTACTTTAAATGAAACTTGCTACAGGCACCGACACATTGAACATGCTTTTCTCTCCTCTCCTGCTTCAAGGATACTCTTAGGGCAGCAGTTTTGTGTGGAGCCTGTTGTTAGCTCTTCACACGCACAGATTAGTTCACTGGTATACATGTGCATATTGGACAGCAGAAATGAGGATTAGTTAAAGCAGTTACTTTTTTTTTTTAACAAACATGCTTGTCTAGTATGAGCAACTTATAAAAGCAGTATGGAATGTCAGTTGAAAAGTTTCCAATGACAATATGCTGTACAGATCATAAATCAGCCTCTCTAAAGTGTTCTTTGAAACCACATTGTAATTTTGTTTCTTTTATTGATCTCTTTTGCTTAAGTTAAAATAATTAGCATTTTTATTATAATTTTCTATTAATTAGATGTGCGTAGCATGTACAGACTATATAATATAAAATCATTGATCTAAGTTCTGCTCCCATTTTCACTGGTGCATTCAGAATAAATTATTCCCAGCATATGCTGGTACTGTATACCAAACAGAATTTGTCCCCTTGTTTTTTTTACCTCTCAAGACAAGCATGAAGAAAAGAATTCATGTGCATGAATGCTCATTAATTGAAAGAAGTATTCAATTTTAATGTAAAAATCAGTTTCTTGCTGTTACATGATTTTTTTAACAAATGCTGTGCACTGTATGTTCATGGTCTGTATATTTGCAGCTTTTAATAAGAGAAATAGAGGAAAAACTTGGAAATTTCCAACATTCTTTTTTTCCCCATGTGCCATTTTTGATAAACATCACAGAAGTGGGGCGGGGGGGTTGTCCCCTTTATACCATATTAATTATACTAAGATAGTCCTTGGTTTTATAATCCTTGTTCACATTGAGCAGCACTTGCTCAGGAGAGTGGTCCCATATTGCCACGGTTACTCACCTGAATAAATAATACTTACCACAAGAAAGGTCTGCAGCTTTGGGGCTTACATAAACATATTTCAGGAGAAAAATGGTAATTGTTTAAGAAAATGCTCTACTTCTCAAGGCACAGGTTTTGCTAAGCAAATGAAAGACATGTCTTATCCCTGACTTTGAGAAATTACAGTTTATGTTTGGATATACAGTTTCATTCAACATTTCTTAGACACACATAATATGTCTCTTGATTTGCAGTTATCAGGATGACTTTAGTCTGATACTTACAGTTGGTTCCAGAGAGCACTATTAACAACCTTGCAGGCTTCCACAGGTGAGAGTGAACGCTGAAAGAGTGGATTAGAGTACTCTGAAGGCACCCAGGATAATTTGTAACAGTTTAGTATCTTTCATCATCCATAATCTAGCACTTACCCTCCTAATCAACACTAAAGTGTAAGTGCAGATACATTTTTATAAAAAAGGTCCCCTTGAGTTGAACTAATCAGGCTCTGGTTTTCCGTCAGGTAGTTTAACCACTTAGCCATTCCTCACTATATCCCTAAATAGGAAATGACCAAACATTTTGAGTTCCAGCTGTGTGAATCAATTATCTTGATATTTTTCCCATTCTGAGTATGATAGGAGATCTCTTATTTTGGGTTTTTGCATTTAAAGTGTGGAAAGTGTTATTTGCTATTGCCATAAAATGCATACATACAAATTGTTCTTCACTGG
Source organism: Trachemys scripta elegans (assembly GCF_013100865.1). Taxonomy (NCBI): domain Eukaryota; kingdom Metazoa; phylum Chordata; order Testudines; family Emydidae; genus Trachemys; species Trachemys scripta. The sequence continues at coordinate 31,682,733 of NC_048302.1, read as the reverse complement.
CCATGAATGCAAAGGAGCAAACTTTTGTTCCTCATATTGTCACTGGCTTTTGCGAGAATCCTTTATAAGCTTGAAAACTAGGTAAAAGTCAGGAAAATTGCTGTTTTTTGTTTTGCTAGTGGTGTGTGTGTGTGTGTGTGTGTGTGTGTGTGTGAGAAAGAGAGAGAGAGAGAGAGAGAGAGAGAGAGGAATCTGGCATTCAAATGGGCAATAATGTATTGGGTCAACATTCAAATGCATACTTGACAAGTTATTTTATTTAGTGCAATTTTGCTTCCATCCAGCCACAAGGTATAGTTCAGAGATTGCAAGACCAATGAGGAGATGAAGCTAACTGTTAAATTTGTTAACTTGATCAGATTTTTTAAAACATGATGGGCCACATTCTGTCCTCAGGCACATCTGCTTAACTCGTGTGAACTTCAGTGGATGTTGCATCTGTGGGCAGAATTTTGGTGTCTGTTAGAAAAGGGGTGGTATGGAAATGTGCTAGCTATTGGAATATTGTTCACAAAAGCACAGGTGTAAAACATCGATGGGCAAACAGATAAGTTTTCCCCGCCCCCCATGTACTACTATCTCACTTGCTTATATTTCAGCATTTTCAGCTTTAGTTTCTGCCCCAAAATGTAGTTAGTTGTTCTTGTTTGCTACTATTCTTGTAGCAGTGCTGGTAGGGAGAAAAGGAAGGACTTCTTTTATCAAATGCAAACAGAAACATGAAGGCTATGATATGATTTTGAATTATGTGGAAATTTTAGAACCGTAGTAAGAAAATCAGTATATTCAGTTCCAGCTGCACAACCTGCAATAAATTACTTTAACCACAATGATCAGGGCACAGGTACAGAGGAACTCAGTGGCCCTTTCCAAATAACTTTTGAAAAAAAATGTGACTCCAATAGACAGATTTACGGATAAAGAGCTGTGTTCTTGCACCCGAACATGAAAAGAAGCTTCTGTTTCATTTCATATTTAATACAATTCAAAAGATGTAATTGGAAACAGTCATAAAAGTTTCCATGTTTCAGCACTAACAGCCTTCTTCACTGATCCCTTTTAAGGTCCCTGAAGAAGGCCATCTGTGCCAAAATCATGGAAGTTCTGACTGTTTTCAAACACATCTCTTGAAATCTGCTTTAAAAAAAAGAGAAGTAGAAGTTTCCCTTCTCTAGAAAGTGAAACAGGCATGAGGCTCTGTATCTTTAAGAGCTGTTTTATAGAAAGTAAAACACAGCACACTGTGATATATAAGCTTCTAGGGCCAAATGCTGCCTACACTTAGGGTCCAATCTGGAATATCCAGAGTACACTCAAATCCAGAAATGAGGTGGAGAATAGAGCAAGGATCAGCCTTTGTCGGAGTGGAAATTGGAACCAAAATGAGGCTTTCAGAGCTGTCACTTCCTCTCCTGCCTTTGTTTGGCTTGGCAAGATGTAGGATGTGGAGAGAAGCAGCTGGTGGAGGAGAGGTAGAAGATGGGGCTACATCTGCCTCCAGCTTGTGAGGAAGGATAAAAGCAGCAGAGAGCAGGGATTTTGCACAGAAGCATTATTGCTATTTCTCTGAAATGGGGGTAAAGAAAAGTGGCAGTTTTGGGGAAGACCACCTCCTCCAATTCACCACAGTAGCTCCTGAAGCATCCAACTAATAGCAAAGCAATTGAGAAAGAAAACACATTGTTCAGGGCTTCCAAAAGATACACGGTCACCTGACCCTGTCTGTCTACTGGGTTCATGTCTCTCCACACTCCCTTCTTCTTGCTCTTTCCCCTTACTACCTTCCTTCCTATGTCTGAGGCCTTCTCCTTCCCCATGTGGTTTGCTGTCTCCTTCATGCTCTTCCCTTCCCAACCACTGGCTGTCCCTGTTTTCCTCTGGTCTGATTTGCTGGAGGCTCTTGAGGTTTCCCAATAGTCCCTTGTGAAAATTCTAATACCATCAGAGTGATTTCCCTATTTCTTTCTGATGGCATCATTCCCTTTTCAAGTACCACTAATTATTATCTGCCAGAGATAAGTTATCTTGGGACTTGTTCAAAAGAACACACTTTTCCTTCCCTTTGGAATAGACCAGGTTGCATTGTCAAACAATGCTCCTGGTGAGGATACTCCAATCAAGGTCATCACCACCAATATCACCTAGGAGTTGAATGCTGTGCTGTTTTATCAGTATACTTGCTATGGACCTGATTGTAAAGCAATTCAGCATCAATGAAAGTCTTTCTACTGACTTCATTGGGCTTTGGATCAGGTCCTATATCTCTGAAGGACAAAGAACAAACATTTCTAATGAAGCAGTGCAAGAAGATTGGAGCCACTGTTAGTGTTGCTTGAGTGCCCATGTAAATATTATTTATACCCCTGATTTAAGTTGAGGGTGCTTACAGGAGGTGTTCAGATTTTGTAGGATCAGACCCTTTTACCCATTTAAGGTCAGCGTGGCTGCGTAAGTACAAGTGAGGGTAGAATTTGACTCCCGAGCTAAACTAGTTAAAATCAAATCCTATACCTCACAAATAAAGATATTAAAGGCTCCTCTAAATACTTTGTGATTTATTATCCTTGTTATTGCATGCTCAATAAATTAGATTGCTCGGGCACTCTAGTAGTCATTCCTTCTGGAAACTAAGTTTTGATAACTGTCATGGAGAAGATTTATGGGAATATTTTTCTTTTAGGACTAGATATAATCCTTTGTAGAGGTATGAGGTACAACAGGTGGTGTATCATTACAATCTACACAGGGAACCTAGTATTAAGTCAGTTTTTAAAATAATTTATTCAGTGTACCTTACTCAGTGCCTGACCATCTGTAGAAAGTATATTGATATATAAATTCATTTTAGGGTAGGAGAAGCTAAACACAGAATGATAATAATTGAATATAAGAAATAAGTCAGTGCATCGTCAAAAATATAAGTGCCCCTTTACAGTGACTACAAGTAAATGTCATTTAAATATAGGACGTGCATGCCACAAATATCTGGAATCTGAATGGACCTGCATGTGCACCCATTGTGAATTCTAACATCTGGGCACATGTGGCAATGTGTTTGTGAGGGACAGAGGTTGAAAGCACCTGTTCTGGTGTTAAATTTTAACATGGTGTGTCTGCACAGTCTTTTCCTATATTTCTAGCACCTCTTCACAAGGACTAAATATGAACATTGGCTCTTGAGTTATCCTTTGTTTCACTGATCTCAAGCTACGTCTACACTGCCATCAGGGTGTGTGATTGCAGCCCTATGTGGACATAACCAAGTTAGCTTTAATTTAGCTATCACAAGTACCAATATTAGTAAAGCCACAGCAGCTTTGGACTTCTGTGTGGACTAGAAGCTCAAGTAAGTACCCAGGGATTTTTGGGTGGGCTTGTACAGCTCACGCAGAAGCCAGTGCTCTGTATGTACTGACGCTAACCAGATTTAAACTTGGGTATGCCTACATGAGCTGCAGTTACACACCCTAATTGCAGAGTAGATATCCCAAAACAGTGGCATGGAACAGACGCAGTTTTTCAGTTTTACTTTGAAACCTCACATAACGTTTTTTTTTTTTGTTTTTTTTAAAGACTTTGGCCATGATTGTTCCCTGTCCCGCTATATGTAGTGGAAGTGTCTACTCTGATGGATCTCCTTTGCAGGGATGCAGAAGCGGGAAGTGTTAATTCTGTGACCATTTCTACCCTTCTCTCAAGCCTATGGGGGTGGGGGGCAACCATGGATGCTCCAGATTTCAGGTTCTGCAGGCATATGGAGAGGCAGACTGGAAGGAAGGGGTGAGGTGGAGCAGCTTTCTGTCATATTCCCAACGTTCTCATGTGGTGGTAGCTGCCTGCCTATCTATGCTCTGCAAGCAGTATTCTCACTGTACCCTTAGAAGCAACTTCACATCTGCACTTCTCTTCAGGCGAGTTTCTTTTTGGCATGCATGGGTGGATGCCCATTGGCAGCGTGGCGCTTCCATGGAGTGGTGGTGTGGGGGGAAGGTGGGGGTCAAAGAAACAGGGGGGAAAAAGAGGTTGACCCTCCATGGAATTGTAGGTTCCTTGGGAACTGTGGTGCTGAAAGGCCACATTGGGGGTTTTCTTTGTGGACCCCTAAGCATTCCCTGGAGAGGAATATTCGTAGAAACTGAAAAAAGAACTGAGGTCCTCTGAAAGAGGATTGAAAAAATTATATTTTCATCGTACCATGGAGATTCTCTGCAGTTGTCAAAACAGAGATAGTAGAACAGATTATTGTTTAGTATGACTTATGTGAACAAATGGATTGATTTCTATGGGGGTGGGAAGTGGTTCTTCAGAATTATTCCAGGAAACAAAAAAAATCTAATTAATCAAAGTCATAATGCCACAGCTGTTACAACAATCCATCTCTGCTGAACTCTAGCCAGCTAATTTTGAGAAGTGACATTTTTCACAGTTTATTGTTTTCTCATCAACATGACACCAGCCACATCAAATATATTCACAGAGTGACATTGGCATTGATGAATTAGCCATGTGCTTCCTATTTATGGGCAAAGGAGTTTTTCTTCAAGAGAAATGAGAATTTTTAGGCAGAGGGTTAGAGATTCCTATCTGTTCTATGCACATATTCAGTGTTCAAGTACATTGATTTCATGTGCATGGGTGAGGAGAGTAGGCAATCACTTCAAGACCACAATTTTGATACAAGCTGTTTTTTTTTACAACCAGCTGTTTATAATCTGTTGTTTCTTAGTGCACCATATCATTTATTGTCCTCCAGGATTAAAATTAAGTAGCCTTAAAGTCTTTATTTTATTTACCAAAGTAATTGAATGTTGTTTAATTATGGTCCCTGGTGGTAGAAGGAAATTATGTTTGGCATTCCTCTCTTTTCTCATCCTATTAGTCAAGGGTACTGATATACAGTGATACACTAATATACACTTCACCCACCAAGAAACACGGGATCAATGAACACCTGTATATAAGCCCATCCATTTCCTTCCCATTCCTGGAAGAATCAACTGGCTTTCCTTTGCGTTAGCCAGGCTGCACAAAAATTGACCAGCGTGGATCCATACACATTCTCTATGATGTAATTTGACATTGCAATAAGACACAATCTGTTTTGGATGTGCCTTGTTCCATCTCTTCAGATCCTTGAGCATCACCCATACATATGAAGATGCATGGAAATGATCTGTGGGGGCTTTTGGCAATGTTATATTTTTCTTTGCAACTGTCATGACGAATCTCACAGTTCAAACAAAACATCAAACATAATTCCTAAATTTTGCAAGAGCATGACAGAGATCAGGATGTTTCCGATGCTATTGTACTAGGCACATTACTTTGCATCTCTGTCTTTGACTGTGGAAACTTCACAAATGTTTAGAGAGAAGGGTACTCATTCCACACTTCCTTATAGATACCTCAGTTGATACCCCCAATATATACCCAGGATCTTGCCAATGGTGAACAGACCTATCACCACACTCTTATCACAGATGTGTAATTATTATTTATCCTTGGGAAACAGGTTTCAGTGAGTATGTGACTTGTTGAAGACTCACCTGCAAGTGATTCATGCTGTTTGTTAGAGCTGGTTGGGAATTTTCCATCACAATGATTTTTCTATGGAACGTACAATTTCTGTAAAATTGAAATGTTCAGTTTGACCCAAATTGAAGTTTTTCATTTAGTTGAACTGACCTGAAATGTTTTGTTTTGAATCAGTCCAGTAAAACATTAAACTCTGTTTCCTTGTCCTCACAATGGCTTGTGGGAGTTGTAGTTTGGGCCCCCTTTCTCTCCTATGGACCAATCTCACTTACAACACTTGATCTCCCTCTAACTGAGCTTGATGTGATGCATCATGGAAGTCACATAACTCTGGGTACATCATGGGAGATGTAGTCCAGCCAGGATGCCTGGCCCGTAGGGGGGAATAGAGGCAATGTACCTCAATGGGAAAATTCAGTTAAAGTTGATCTGACCAGAAATTAAGGATTTCAGGTCATTTCAACAAACCAAAGTGAAACATTTCAATTGCAGACATGTTGAAATGTTTCATTTCAATTGAAACTAGTCAAGCAAAAGATTTTGACATCTCCAAACTGAAAGTTTTCTGATTTTGTTCAGCTGTACTATTGATGTTTCAGATAGTGTCTCCAGCAGTAAGTTCCAGCCTGTGACAACAGCCAAGGCAGACAAAAGAGATTGAGATACTGAGTTAGCAGATGGTGAGCTAGTCCTGACTGATTTTCTTCAACATGCTGGAGGCACTGTCAGATGCAAAAGAATTACAGTTACTCTGCAGGAAGTTTTCAGTGAATGTACCTCACCTCAGACATTCCAATAAAACAGCTATAATGCTTGCAAATGTACAGTTAGTCAGATGGGCCAGCTTCAGGGAAAGACAGTGGTCTGCATCTGGAGATGGTCCCATTGCTGCCTAATGCATATGATCAAGACTGAGTGGTAGCTTGGCAGTTGTCTCATCTACCTTCACAATGTGTTTGGCTCTATTCTTCTGTATATTTGGAATGGTTTTTTTCATTTTGGCCATAATATATTCACGGATATCCCTTACTGAAGAACGCATCACTTGTTGGATCCATTCCAGTTCCTTCTGTGTATCTGCATGAGTAGGAAAATCAGTCAGAGCCCTCTGATACTTCTCAATTTTTAATGTTATATGAAAAATCTGACAGATGGTTTCTTGTTGGGCAGAAATACACCTGGCTGCTTTTTTTTTTTTTTTTTTTTTTTTTGGCCCCAGAGAGGTTTGATTACTTCAGCAAGTATTTTTCAGCTGCAAGATTTGCTTTTGATAGCTTGTGAATGTAGTTTTTGTTCCATAGGACTTTCTGTCACACTGACTTATTGTCACCATATGAGGTGATTTTGTAGTTCACACCATGGACAGCCAAACTCCTACCAATTTTTCATTTTCCAAACTCCTCACCTTTAGATATAATAACCACCCATCATCTTGTTCTTCCAAATGAGCTATTAGGGTAGTCAGATCGCATTTCAGGCATTGACTAATGCTGCTGTAAGAACAGTGCTGGTGACTGCATTCATGCTTTCAGATCCTGCTATTCATGGGCTGATGTTTTCTGTGGGACTCTTAAGAGGTGTTTTGTCTTTTTTTTTTATACTCATGCTCTTATTGTTTAACTCAAACTAAATAGGACACTGAACCTACTTTAGCAAATTCATAGCTTTAGATTCTGTATTCCTTTGGCTTCCTAAAAATCAAAGAAGAGACGAATCAAGAAGAAGGGAAAATGCAAATAAAACAAAAAGCTACATACTTACTTGTACTCAGGTTGGGGACTGGTTTGAGGTCTTGGTCCCTCTGAGTTTCATTAGTTGGGGTTTGGTCTGAGGTTTTGTTCTTAAGTCTTTCCAGCTGGTTGGAGTCCAGTCTGGAATCCTGTACAGGGTTCCTAGGGATGAGGTCTGGTTTAGTGCCCTGGGGTTCCTGCTGTTCAGTTTTAGCTGAATTATTGCTGTGCCTGCTTCTGTTTTTCCTCTTCACCTGAAAGGAAAGATCTTGGGTTCCTGTTGTTCCCGTCTTCTAGAGTCAGGAAGCAGCACGCATAAGACTTAGTGATGCTGGCTGGTTGCTAAGCAGCCAGCCCTCTCTTCAAACAGTGGTTGCTATTTCACCCACTCCAAGCAGCAGCTGTTGTCCTGGGGCAGTGGTAGCAATGATGGTGGCACTTTGGGGCCCCAAACCTGAACCAGTGGTTCAGCTCCTTCATCCCTGGGATCCCTTGCTGTGGTGATGGTTTGGTGCCTCTCCCCAGGGCTGTGGTGGCTCAGATACCTGTTCAGTGGTGGTTTGGTGAGGCAGTGGCAGTGGTTTTTGTAGGCACTATGCAGAGGTGAATTTTAAGGAGGTGTTTAAAGGAAAATGTAATGGCTTTGTATTTTTTTTTTATTTATTTTTTTTTAGGAAGAGGTCTGCCCTTTCCCTGAATAAAGGATAGGAGAAAACACAAAGGTGTTTGAGGGGGAAATTAGACTGATAGACAATAAGGGATGGCAAAGTGGGCATAGGGGAGACAGGGTTTGAAAGCTTGAAAAAAGTAGGAAATGCTAGGTAGTGTCAGGCTAGGCTATTATAGGCTTTACAATTGTAAACAATGTGTTTGCTGCAGTGGAAATAGGAGGGCTAGTGGAGGGTTGCAAAGCGTGTGTGTATGAGAGAGAGAGAAATCAAAGCAATGAACTGGGAAGGTGATCTTGGCAGCAGCATTTTGAATGGATTTAAGAGTGGCAATATGTCCTTTGTCAAAAGGACCTGGAATAGGGACACGATTGGGGTCTACATAAATTGCTCCTGATTAAGGCTAGCAAGGCACAGTTTTGCTATAAAAGTGTGTATTAAAATCATTTTTACAATAGAGATTTAAAACAATAAATCAATTCCCCACCTCAAAAGGGATTCATTTCTCTTATCATATAAAATCAATGGTCCATTTAATCTACTCTCATGTTGCTGTCAGGAGCCAGTACCAAATACAAGAAACTCCATAATAGAGGTTTATGGAATAACCTGCCGATAGTGCCTTCATGCATTCTACTGTCAGTGTTCTTGTTTTTGTGGACTTTTTTCTTTTTGAGGAAGAAGGATCTTTTCCTTTCTCTGCATTTCATTGTTTAGAGGGCGACTGTCACTCCAGCCAAAGAGGACTAGACCCCTTAATCTTGTCAGTGATGTTCCGTTGGCCAGAAGGAGTTGTTGCTGCATGTTTTAAAGTGCTCCCTCCCTCCAGGAGGCTGGGCACACAACTTCTGCAGCTAAGCTGTTTGTGATCACTATACTTTTTAACAGCAGTCATTTAGATTCATACAAAAAAGAGCCAACAGATTTTCATCAGTAGAAGCAATTTAGCTAGTGGAGGAGCTCCTCTTAAAAAACCTACCACCTACCTATGTTCTAAAAACCTTTTACAAGAAAAAACCTCAGTCATCAGACTACTAGGAATATCGCATTAAAACACCTAATTTAATGCCAATCTTGCTAAACATGTAATTAGCTGGGGGAGGGGGAGAGGAAATAGAGATCAATGATTTTTAATGGCTTCATGATGAACAGATTTGACAACAGTCAGGTTTTTAACCAGCGTGAATCTGGAACTAGCCCAGGTAATGCAAAAAGAAAAATTTGCCATCTTTTACCTTATCTGAATTTAAAGTGGATGATTTGTAAAATTGTTGTTTGACACTGAAAAACTTTTAAAAATAGGTCTTTTAAAGTTCTCACTGAAAATCATAAATGGTATGCAACTCATGTAGCTACTTTAAAGCTGAATTCCTGCTTTATTTTTCTGAAACTCTGCTGGAAACCTTCTAGTGGATATGTATTTACATAAAAGGATTCAGACAGCTGCTAGTAACAATTTCACAACCTATCTTACTGCATAGTGTTTAGAAAATTGTCATAATTTTAGTCATATGAATCAGACTAAGAGTCTATGAATTCCAATATGCATCTGTGACAATCTTAAACTAGTATAATTTAACACTAAGTCAAATTAGTGTCATAGAGACAAAAATCACTCTGGTGTATATATTAAAATATGATTGGATAATAAAGTGCCAAATCTTGGTCCCACTGAAGTCCAAAGATTTACTTGTGGACTTGTTATATTATTGCAGTGAAATGGACACATATGTCTCATTAGGTCTATTTGTGAGCACAGAATCTTGCATGAAAAATGTCGGAGCAGACTCTGGTACTTACTTGTACCATAAAATGAGTCCAAATTGTATGGAGCAAAATCCTGCTCTCAGATCCACAATGGGGATCTCAGTTCCATGTTTTGTCCTCCACATGTGTGTGGGATTTCTGTTTTGGCCTTGCATGCAGAATATACAATAGAGAGCCACAGGTGAGACCGGAGAAGATACTTTGATCCAAAATATTTCATTTAATATAAACTGGCCTGGAAAAGCAATATGAATGATTCAGCCAAGTTTGGGAGCTCAATACAAATTTGGAGCTGCTTATATTAGCTTGTTAGCATATTGGTTCATTTCTAGTTACATGCATAAACATAAATTACACTGTCCAGAATTTTCCTTAGATACTTTTCAGAGAAAAATTGAATCACAACAATAATGTTAAGATGAATTGTCCTAATTATAGTATAAGTGGCTCAAACCTCACACTAGCTATGATAAGGCAATACATCCCATAGTATGCAAAACAGGTAGAAAATGTTTAATGGAATGAAAGATCTGCACATATCAGATATTAGATCATAACTCCTTTCAATTGAGTATGTGTCTTACGATTAATTTTGGTGAGATTAAAAGGATCACAAAGGAATGATCAAGGAATCTTAGAATTCAGAGATAGAAAAGATGTTAAATCATCTAGATCCTTCCTCTTTTTCTCTGCCTTTGCTTTCCTTGGAAGACTCTTTTACTGTCTAGTAGCTCTCACGAAGTATTTCCTGATGTTGAGCATTCATTTTCTTAATTTTACCAATTACTCCTAGACCAAGACAACACTAATAAAGCTGGTATCTTTTGGAAGCAGAGATATATGTATATTGCAGAGGTCCCCAATATTTTTGTTGATGTCTTTTCAATATTTTTAAAACTAGTTCTGAAAAAATATATTAATTTAAAAAATATAGGCCTCTAAATTAATCCATAAATAAGAAAGAGGCATTGATTGTAAACAGGAAACATTGATTTGTTAAAGTTTTTTACTTTTGCACGTGTAATTTACTAATTTTGATGCTTTTCCAGCTCTAAATATTCTTGAATAAAATTCATCTCTCTGCATAAAACCAGAATATGCAGGCTTTATGCAAGGAAATAAATGGGAATTGGGGGACTATGGTCACCAATAGAGCAGTATATTCAGTAGATATCTAGTAAAAGGACACATTTTAAAGATAATAGTGGAAACCTAGAAAGGAATTTTGTATAATCAGGGAAGAGCATTCTGTTCTCCGTACCCTCCACAACGTCCACAAAAAGTGAATTAGTAATAGTGTTAACTATTTTTTAAAAACCTAATCAGTCCCTTCTGTCATGGTGCATCCTGTCTAGTCTAGATAGTTCTTGAAAGAGATTTGACAGAGATTGTCTCATAGAAAACCACAGACTTTGTTGCTGCTTGTCAAAAAATAATATACTAATTAGTAATAATAATTGTTTCCATTTTTGAAAAGTGCATTAATTGTCTGCTGTCAGTAGTGGAAGGAGATAATAGAGGGAAAAAATAAGTTAACAGTTAATTTGATGGTTCAGGTTCAATATTTTTATAAAATAAGAATCTTATTCATTATTCTGGTAGAGTAATAACCTCAAAAATAAAAACACCATATTAATTATATGCCATTAATTTGTTTTTATTCTTCTGCAGATCAGTATTCCCCAATTAAGTTTCCCTTTCCCACATTTTTAAAAGAAATCCCAGAAAATTCATTCAGGCTGAGACCATGTGCTCAGTTCTTCTCCAAATGGAATCAAAAGGAAAACTCCCATTGAAATCAATAGGAGCAGGATCCAACCTCATTTATGTTCATTTTCAGCCTATTAGGAATTTCACTTTCCACCCTTCCAAGAGTTATAAAACATTGAGAATACTAATAGAAAATATGTTTCACATAGACCCTTAATTCTAGCGTTATAGTGATAGAGAAGGTAAAAGCTATAAGAATAATTAATGCCCATCATGTAGGGTAACACAGCTGGTGATATAAATTATGTATAATGTTTATTCTCAGTCAGGCAAAAGAAATTCCCTGTTCATTTGGAAAATAGAAATATTATTTTAATTGTAAGAGCTGAAGTAGACATGGGGACCCACTGAGGCCATTCCCTGTGAGCCAGCAGTTACATCCTATGATGAGTTTTCCTTCTAAAAGTACTTGTATAATTCTTTATTTATTCATTCATTATAAAAGTAATTAAACCTCTGGGGTTTAATGCTAAACCTACAGTTGGCCAAACTGTTAAACTCAGCTGCTGGCCCAACATAGGGAACTTAGGGAGGGTTTGTATCTCTACCTACTTACTTACTATGACTCATAGTACTGTTATGAGGATTAATTAGTTAATGTTTATACAATGTTTTGTAGAATTAGAACCTAATTTACAGTCAGGATTCAGCCTTCATTTCCGCACCTGTAACAAATTGCAAGCACAAATATTAACAGTTAATATATTTGACTACTGTACTAGTAGTTATATGTCTAGCTATTAGATGTCTACTTACCAATACTTTTATTTGTGTGCATAGTTCATTGTGGAAGCAAAACTGAATGTGTTATAATTTGAGAATATAAGATTGTGCCCACAAAAACAAAGATAATTTCTAAAAGTGTAGGCCTCAAAGTGCAATATAATTGCTAGGAAATCATTAAGTGCTTTCTATGTGGTACATGTTAGAGGGTACTGGGGATGTAGAATAGTGAAAACTGTCCTTTTAATAAATTGGATTAATATTTTTCTTTATTATGTATTAATACAAATTGATATTGGGGAAAAACAAGTTTTACTTCTAGGAGACCAATTACAAGAATATATAGGACCTCGAGGCCGCTGCAGACTTTCTTCTACCATCTTGCAATTGTTATTTATAAGAGGGAGATTCAAACCACCAAGTTTTAAGCCTTTGTTTCAGCTCATATATGCTGTGATCCGATATTTTTATAAATGAAAGTAAAAGGGCAGATGAAAATCTCATTCTCAGAAGTAGCGATTCCAGAATGGCTGCTGTGAAGCAATGTAGTAGGTGTTCAGAACATTGATGAGGCAATTGACTTTTGCTATGCTTTATGTGATTTAACTCTGTCCTGTTTTGGTATAAATTTTTAGCATACCATCTGTGTGTTTGCTTTCTTTAAGTCATATTGGTTGGACTGATAGCATTTTATTTTCAGTATCTGAAATCAGATCTATACAGTACCATTTGTAGGTTTCCCATCTATTCTGGTTTTGTTTGGTTGGTTTTGCTCAATCCATGGCTGGACTGAAGCATAGGCATATAGAACCATGCATAGACCCCCAGCAACTGGTGGCACAGGATGATGTCAGTCTCTCAGCTTTCATTGAAAAAAATGTTACCACTCATGGATATGAAGAAAACTTGATCCAAGTGTAAGTGGTGGAGTCATGTCTCCTTGTCTCTGTAGAAAGCCTGAAACAATCACATCAAGAGGTATGAATTTCCCCATTCCTCTTAACTCTGAAACCTGCTGCCCCTGCAAGAAGGTGTGGGGACATGATGCAGAAGTGGATTATGTGGGGCCCCTTGTAGAATCTACATAGGGCTTCAGATTGCCTTAATTCATCTCTGGATCAGTCCAATTTTTACTTCAAGCCTAGTTTGCAGGACATCAAAGGATCCAAAAATGACTTTCAGTTGGTAGATTAAATCATTTCATATTGATTTTGTATTAATGTTCGATGCAATGTCGTTGCATTATGACTCATGATATGAGGATGTACAGTGATATACTGATAAACAATCATATCAAGGCATAAATATCATCATACTGGGAAGCACAATGTCTTACTGGACAAACTCTCAAAATGAGTGAATGACTCTTACATAAATCCAATGCTAACTAAACAAACAAGTAATCAGAATTATTGAAATGTATAAACTGTATTTGTCAGAAGACTGTCGCGATTCAAGAACAGATTTTCAAAAGAGTACAGCACCCTGTCTCTTCCATTTAGACACCGATGTAAGTGGCCATATTTGCAAAAGAACTCAGTACCCAGTAGCTTCCAACTGAGGGTGCTGAGAACTTTTGAAAATCTGGCTTTAAATCTTAAATAATATTTCCCAAAACAGTATCAACACATTTAATATTGGTGCATATTCTGAGTTTCACCAAGATGGATCAAAATAATTCCATTGAAGTGAATGGAGATATGCTGTGTTTACATCCATATAACTGAAATCAGAACCTGGACACTAGATAATAATAAGTAATCTATCTCTCTGAAATATCACATAGTGATAGGTGCAATTGTTACCAAGAAAAAGCCAGTATTTAGCAGAGGGTTTTTTCCTTCCCTAAGTACAGAGAAAAAGTTCAGTACCTCAGCTAATGCAAAGTAGTAACTGTTGGCAAATGCTGCCTTTTTAATAGCAGTCATTGTAATAACCTCATCTGAAAGCTAAATTACTTCTGAGATTTTAGAGAGGAGTGTTTGCTTTCTTCAAGTGTTCTTGAAGTCATAATTGTGATAACAGCCATACAGTAAATGGCTTACCTAATATAGTTCCCTAATTGCTTCAAGCAAAATACATAAGCCAGATGCATTATTTCATATGTTCTGTCGTATTGTACCATTGTGGTTTGCAAGCCTAACAAATCTTTCATTTCAAGTTGAACACTTTCTTGCCAAACACCAGCTACTGCCTGATTACTTCCCACCATATTGTTCTGATTACTACCTTCTTAGGTCTGCTTCTCCTGCTGTTCCTTTTTCTTAACTTTGGTGCCTGCTATGCCCTTAGGGTATTGCATTTAACTGCTGACATACAGTAAATCATCTTCTAAAGCCTATAGCATTCCACAAGTCTGTATATTTGCCCCTGACATCAGTGGTCCTATGATTTAACTGTTTCATTTTGTTTTGGCTTTTGATTATCCTAGGGTCCGATTGGTATGGATGGAAAGCTGGTAGGTGATTTGTTCAAAACTAGTATGAACTAGGACTTTCCACACATTATTCCTCTTTTCTTTCTTTTTTGAATCATTTATGCTAAAATGTACATTAAAGTAAATTTATAGCCAGCCATGGACTGTTTCATCTTAGTATAACCTATATGGCCCTTAGTAACCTAAGCTTGATGACCTACCAACCACCTCTTCTTTTTGCATTCATCCAAGGCAACTGAGAACAGCCAAGTTATCTCTAAGTCCTAATCACATTTTGTCTGGAACGTGCTGGGGCAGGGCCATCTCAGTTCAGGATCTTTGTCCATGGAACTCACTCACAGGAGGCCCATCAAAGTATTTTGGTGATTGTCTTCAAAACTTAGCATGAGGTCTGCCTGTTAGTAATAGCACATCTATACCCCTTTTTTGGCTGCCTTTTTTCACTGGATTTTCTTTTTGGGGTTTTGTGCCTTTGTCCAGTGTTGTTGGCTGGTGGTATCTGTGTTGGCCTGGTTTTGGTTTTATAGTTGTTTGTATCACATCGCAGATACTCTTTTGGGAGATGGATGTTTTTAAATTTTAATTAATTAAATCAGAGGTGGGTTTTAATTTTGTGGAGTGCATTCTGTTTAGTTATCATCAGTTGTCACAACAAATATTTTCTCAATTAGAAAATGCATGTTGGAGCTTCTATAAATAGTGATGCAAGATCTTGAAGTTTTTTGTTTACAAAAACTTCTGCTTCCTCTCTTACTCTTTCTCAACTTCTACAAGGTGCTCCTTCTCTCTTTCATTATCACTGTTTCCCTCCCTCCCCTTTCTTTTCCCAGTTGGGCTCTTCTTTTGCTTTGATACTAGGAATGCATATCTTTCCCTCTGTGTGCTGCCAGCCACAGTCTTAGCTGGCCACACTTACTCCTCTCTGTTGCCAAGCTCCCTCCCCCTTCTTTTATTAGTCTTTTCTCTATTCTCCAGGGTTCTGGTTCTCTTGGAAAGTAACCTTCTGCTACAACTACCACCTCCACTCACTACGCTTCTTCATCTGTACTTTTTTATCACCTCTGTTACTTGTCTGGAAGACTTTTAGTATTGGCTTCGATGCTACAGCTGCTTAAGTTGGCCCTCGCTTCCTTGCCCATTCCTTTCAGTATCACTTGCCCTGTCAGTAGATGATATCAAATTATCTGGCAGGACAGGATCAGTTAGCAGCCAGTCAAACTCCCTTTGAACAAAACAATGTTGAAGAGGCTGTCAAATTGAACTCCAGAATTTTGCAGCCAAAAATTTTTAAGTGAAACTCAAACCCAGTTGTATTATTCTGCGCGTGCGTGCGCGCGCGCACACACACACACACACAAAGAGTACATATGAAGGAAAATTGTTCACAAGACTCAGCTGAAAACGGGGAGCACTACACAGCTACCTTTATCATAGTATTATATGGGAAATGGGTGATGGCTAATAAAACAAATGAGAAAAGGTTGTCAATATAATTGTCACAAAAGTAGTTCTGCATTTGGTTCAAAGCAGCTACTACAGTGAGAATGTCAAGATTGGTTACCAGCTTAGGGATTGAGTTGTAACAGGGATGAAAGTAACTTAAAGGATTTACCGGTACGCCGGAGTCCTGAGCGGGGGCGTGGCCTGAACCAGAAGAGGCGTGGCCTCAACCGGAAGAGGTGGTGCCTTTCAAGATTTAAAGGCTTTTGGGCTCCGGCTGTGGCATCCGGGCTCGGGTGGTGACTTCAAGGGCCTGGGGCTCCGCGCAGCGGCTGGAGCTCCCCGGGCCCTATAAATCCCTGCCTGAGTCCGGCTGCCAGAGCTCCAGCTTTAAAGGGCCGGGGGCTCCCCGCAGTGGCAGAAGCACTGGGCCGTTTAAATCCCCGCCCGAGCCCAGCTGCCGGAGCTCTGGCTGCGCTTTAAAGGGCCCTGGGTTCCCCGCAGTGGCTGGAGCCCTGGGCCCTTTAAATCATCGCCGCGGAAGTTGGTCCAGTCCAGCATGGCGTACTGGCTCTTGCCGGTACGCCGGACCGGACCGGACTGGCTTACTTTCACCTCTGGTTGTAAGATCACATTCAACAGCAGTGTGCTAGTTCATGAAAAACCGAAAGTGAAACAGAGTAGAAACAAAAATAAAAACTACACTGTGTTGTAATGTCACCATCCAAACTGAGGGAAGTGCCAAAAGGAAATAAAATATGTACCTCAATGGGGAAAAGCAAATACAGTTGTTAAAATTAGCCATCTTTAAATTATGGAAGTCAGAAAATATAAACAGGGCACCTTTCAGTGCTTGAACTGGGGTTCCAGGTGACTACCACATCCCCATGTCCTTCTGCTACCTGTTGAATAAAAGAAAACGGTGCATACCATCACTTTTAAGGCACAAACCACCAAATTTTCCCAGTTAAAACTTTCACACTTTCTTCAGATCAACCCACCTGCTTCAAGTGCATCTCTGAGTCATGTCTGCTTACTTTACCAGCAAATCTTGCCCCTGTTAGCATTGCAAGAGGCACTACATGTGTGGAAGAACAACCTGGATTTTATCCTCCCTCAGAGATTGTAATCAAAATAGTCAGTTGATTACTGGTGGTGCCAGAAGAGGCAGTAAGACCCAAGGTTGACTTTACAGATCTGGCAGAAGAAACACCTTTAGACTTTTAAGCTGAGCAAATTTGATATGCCAAACATTGAGACACAATTAATATGAAGCTCCACAAAGTCATTTTTAGAGTCACTTTCATGAGTGAAATAATCTAAAATGTTATAAATTACACAAATTAAGGAAGTTATTCTTTTGCAAATTAAATAGGACCAATTCTGTGCTCAGCTACCACAGTATAAAGTGTTAAAACAGAATTCAGCCCCGTGTCTTGATGTTATCCATTTTTAATATGCAGTAGAAATATTAATTGTACGTTATGTAGCATATTTTAATAAAGGAGTGCTCACTAATGCTTCATAATTAAGATTCTGCCAACCTTTCAACATCAGAGCCAATTTTTCACAGTGATTTTTATCTAGAGTTTAAAAGTTAATTCCCAGCTAAAACTGATATACAGCATCATACAGTGCATTCTGTTAAAGTTCCATGCTACTCCTGCACCAGGAATAATTTTAGTATCAGTGAGACATACTGTCCTTCAGCATTCCCTTAGAAATACAGTACCATTGCAATGATTGAAATGGAGCTGCCTAGGAGAGTTTTCAAAATAAATCATGTTCATATTATAATTTTAAAAATAAACACAAAAGCCACTCATTTAGGGCCTGGTTGTGCTTGGCCCTTGTGTAGGTACACAAGGAAGGAGAAGGACATAATGAACTTCTTTATGCCCTCTACCTTTGACTTCTTGTGCTTCAAGCCAATACAAAGAGCAGCTAGTGGAAAGCTAGTGGTCAGACTCATGGTGCCATCCCTCCATCTGCACCTGGCCAGCACCAAAGTAGAAGGTTTGCTATACCATCTCTTTTGTATAACATTGTTTTTTTTATATACAAAACAACACACACATAAGGGAGACAAATGAAGAGAAGCAATAACAAAAACAATTCTATAACTGCAATTGTTGGGTAGTGTAACATAAAATATCTGATCTATGAAGGGTATACAGAAATATTTATTGATCAAGAAGGGTTAATAGCCATGAAATAATTAGCCTGGTTGATACAAGGTTCCATATTATATGTTCATGTTTGAAAGGCGATTCTGTATTTAGATTAGAGCAGACTTGGAGATCTTTTCCTGTCTTAGGGGTGCTTTTATATTGGTTACCCATATATACAGTTCCATGCTGGATAATTCTGGTATTAAGATTGAGACAGCCAGTATAAATCATCCTTATTAAGGGCGATGCAGCCATTATGCTCCCAAGGATTTCCACAAAGCACTATGGCCCCAATCCACAAAGATACTTAGGCACCTAAATCCCAGATTTAGGCACCTAAATCCCAGTTTTAGGCTCCACTGCAATCCAGAAAACTTCTGCCAAACCCTGTAGGCACCTGCACTCACTTGGCACTAAAATTTTCAGGGTAAAAGTTCCCTAGGCAACTAAGTTTCTGCCTCTGAGCATATGCACTGCTGCCTCCCTCTAGGTGTCCATACAACTATCTCCCGCCTAAGCCTCACAACAATTCACGAACCGGCATAGATAGGTGTTTGCTTGTAGGGCCCGATCGGGTAGGTGTTCTCAGAGGCTGCCTACCAAATTAGGTCCCATTCACAAGCGAGGAGGCGGTGATGGTGTCATCCATCTTGTAACTTTGAGCTCAGTAGTTAGAGCACTCACCTGGCATGTGGGAGACCCAGGTTTAATTCCCCCTCTGTTGGAGAAGGAGAAAGGAATTGAAGAGGAGATCCTCACACCACTAGGAAGAGTGCCCCAACTAGTCAGCTATGGGATATTCTGATAAGGAACTCCCTCAGTCTCTCCTGTTGAAGCTGTGCCACTGTGGATAAATAATTAAAGAGTGATTGAAGCAGGGGAATTTATCCCTGGGTCTACCACCTCTCAGGCGGGTGCCTTATGCACTAAGCTACAGAACCATTCTCTTGCTCTCTTTCTGGCCCAATAGCTATTCCACTGTGAGTAAAGACTTAAATAGTCATTGGGCCAGAGAGAGCGAGAGAGAGAATTAGTAGCCTTGAGGTTGGGGCACTCACTGGAGGGATGGAAGATCCTGGGTCCAGTCCCCCTGCTGCAATCACTCTTTAATGATTTATCCATCATGCAACAGTTTCAACAGAAGAGACTGATGGAGCCCCACATCAGAATATCCCACGCCCAGTTGCTAGGGCCCTCACTTGAGAGATGAGAGACCTCTCTACAAATCCCTTTTCCTCCTTTGGCAGAGATAGGAGAATTAAACCTGGGTCTCCTGCATCCCAGGTGAGTGCTCTAACCACTGGGTTAAAAATTATCAAGTGGGCACCCTGACCTGCTGCTGCCATTTTGTGTGGAGCAAGGCACAAATCTAACACATTCCCACAAGAAAGTATTTATTACCTAAGCTGTGTGGTTCCAGGACAGGGGTTCTCTCTCGTGAATCACTAAGCGGAGATAGGCACCTATTCTGAGAGAGGTGCGGAGCTCCCCACCTAGTATGCTGGCTTTTGTGGGTCACATTATGAGGCAGCTATCTTCCCCCATTCATTATGTAGGGAACCTAAGTATCTAACTCAGGTTTTGTGGATCACAGTGTTGTTCCTGTGATTTTTTTTTTTTTTTTTAGGTGCCTAAAAGTTAAACATTGTGATGCTGAGCATGGCAACGTCTAAGTCCCTTTGTGAAGTTGGGCCTGTGCCTCCATGAGGCACAGTTGCACTTGACTCTCTCTGTGGGGTGCAAAAACAGCCCTGTGCCCCCAGTACATAGCAGAGGCTTAATGCTACAATGTATACATGATCAAAGAAAAGCAGAGTTAAAGAGAGAAATCCTGGCTCTGTTGACATCACGGGTAGAACTCTTATTGATGTCAGTGGGACCACAATTTCATCACCAGTCTTTAATTCACTCAGCTGTGTGCTACACAACACCCTCCATTCTGCAACACTCTGTAGCATGTAGGCACAAGGTATGGCGATAAGAAAGGAGTCGCAGCTTTCAAATCTATTTTTTGTTTAATCAATTAATTTTTTTAAATCAAAACCGTAGTATTGTTTGAATGTTGGTTTCAATATTTCTGAATTTATGTAAATATCTGTGTATTGCTGATATTTGGGCCAAATTTTCAAGTTAGATGCACACGTTTGTACTCAACAATGGTATGGACATGTATATGCAAGTGTTAGGTACATATACACGCGTACAACTGACTTTGAAGCTCTGCCTGGGCGTCCTTTACATTTCAGTTCTTAGGTCAGCGGAAGTCAAAATTTTGAGATTATTTCATAGTCTTTCATAGATATTTCAGAATATATTATGGCTTTCCATGTGTTTGTGAGTCTGTGGTTGTATATGTGTGTTTGCATTGTTCCAAATTTGGTTTATCTATAGTGGACCTACTCCTGCAGTCATTACTAGGCCAAATTCTCATTGATTTCAGGATCGGGACCAGCATGTACCTCTAAAGTGTCACTGACTTTAAAATTGTTACAGCCAGGGGGGACAAAGTATAGGCTTTTAGGAAATCCTGTGGGATTTCCATAATTCTTTTCATTGCCTTGGATTAACCTAGTCTGAGGTGTCAGCCCCAGAGCTGAGAAATTTAGAAACTTCCTTTTACATTAGAACCATTTAACAACTTTTAAATATTGTTTTGGCTTAAAAAATGAAGCTTTAAAATAAGTGTCTGGTTCTGAGATGCACTCCTCCAAAGGAAGGAATACAAAATGCCAACCACATGCTAAGTGGTGAGAGTTTGTAGTTCTCTCTCAGTGCACATCTGATAGCCACAATTCTGCTACACTAGGACTGTGATAGCTCTGTAATGTTCTAGTACTATTTATTATGTGGTGATCATAGACTTCATATTGCAAACTGACATATATATAACTCAAAGGGACATTTTCTTCTCTATTTAGTGTAATAAAACCTGATCAACTATAAGCAAAAAGTGACATTGTTAAGAAACTTTTGTTTGTAGGTAATAATCCTTGGGTAGAAAACATCTCAATTATGCTCTTTTCTGCGGAAAAAATAGTTAAGAACAGATCGAGATGGTTAGAGGCCATATAAACCTTTTGACCCATTTTAGGAATTACAGTATCCTGAAACTAAAGTGAAGACATTTTTTATTTCTTTTTTAAAATGTCTTTAGGCGCAGTTACATTTAACAAAAGGAAAGGTTTTTCTCATTAAACTAAAATATTATTGAGTTACTGGAAAAGCCAAAAATCTTAGCTAGTTCTAAAAGCTCAAACATTTGCCTCCTTGTAAAAGTTCCTCTGTCTTCCAATGTGATTTGATCCTCCGTGAGGTTGTAGTTCACAATCACACTTACTATATTGTACCATAGTACATTTCCTCTTCACATTTACCCATGGAACTTGCTAACTTTTTCCAGAGGAATCCAAGATGCAGGGGCCCCTGTGGTAGAAAGTCCATCCAGAAAGGGATTGCAGCAGCACAAGATTCTTAAAGCTCCTTCGTCTGCCATGGGGCCCTCCGCTGACCAGACCAGCACTGCCCCACAAAAGCCACGAAGGGAGTGAATTGCTTGCCATGGAGGGTGTGAATGGGAGATGCACTGAATCAATGTATCCTCAAGCCACCTCTGCTGGCAGGATTCCTGTGGTACTGTAGCCTCAGTTTAAACCTACCCTCCCTATGACAGGGGTGGAAAGACCATGTAACCTCCCTGATAAGTGTGTTTCCTGACATGGCAGCCATCATTAGCACAGTACATAAGAATGGCCCTACTCGGTCAGACCAAAGGTCCCTCTAGCCAGTATCCCGTCTTCTGACAGTGGCCAGTGCCAGGTGCCCCAGAGAGAATGAACAGAACAGGTAATCATCAAGTGATCCATCCCCTCACTCATTCCCAGCTTCTGGAAAACAGAGGCTAGGGACATCATTCCTGCCCATCCTGGCTAATAGCCATTGATGGACCTATCCTCCATGAATTTATCTAGTTCTTTTTTGAACCCTGTTATGGTCTTGGCCTTTACAACATCCTCTGGCAAGGAGTTCCATGGATTGACTGTGCATTGTGTGAATAAATACTTCCTTTTATTTGTTTTAAACCTGCTGCCTATTAATTTCATTTGGTGACCCCTACTCTTTGTGTTATGAGAAGTAGTAAACAACACTTCCATGTCTACTTTCTCTACACCAGTTATGATTTTATAGACTTCAATCATATCTTCCCTTAGCTGTCTTTTTTCCAAGCTGAAAAGTGACAGTCTTATTAATCTCTCCTCATACGGAAGCCGTTCCATACCCCTGATCATTTTTGTGCACTTTTCTGAACCTTTTCCAATTCCAAATAGAGAGTTGTTTACACCTCCCTGCACCAGTGGGGTAAATCAAGCCTGATACTGTAGTTTAACTGCTTAAAATAAATAAATAAAGCCCAGTGTTTTTACCTAAATAAATCCAATATCTTCTCCCTCACTCCTGTATAGTTAATTTAAGTCCTTCCATCATTTCTGAATCACACTAATCTGAGCAGTGGAACTATGAAGTTTCTTAAATGAAGGTGTATTATTGTCATAATTTCCCATGGATCAGTTAATTATGACAAAAAGACACTAATTTTAGTTCTAATTGAACATAATGATGAGACTCCATAATCTAATTTTATCGAGGTTGCTTCTTGCTGGAATGTTCATCACCTCCTTATCAGAAAACTTTGTCAGGTTCTGTTCAGGTTAATGATCTTTTTGTAACTCGCCCTCTCTCCCTCTCTCTCCCTCTCTTTTTTATTTTGCAGGGTCAACCTGGTCCTCAAGTAAGTGTCATCTTGTTCTTTTACACTAGATTATGCCTAACTGAGGAGTTGACAGAACTCTGATTATCTTGAAATTCTTTTTATTTTTTGGGGCTAGCATTTAAAAAAAGCTAGAAGCTGGTAATCATTACACAACACAGTAGACCAAATATTTCCCAAGAGAGAAACATGGGGCCCCCATATGGTTGTTTTAATTCCATCAGCTGTTTGACCAGATGGTGGGCTTAACAATGTATTACCAAATAAAGCAGATCACTTAACTATGGGTTGAAACTTTTCCACATAACTTTAAAGCAAGATGAAATAACTTAGCAAATGTGTAGCAGGAGCTGGTTCACATTAACTGCTTATTAATCACATACTAATAATGCTGTTGTAATCTGGGCAGGCTTCAGTTATTTCAGATATTGCACTACTGGCTACTTTGATTAATTATATACAATTCCTGAATTAGTTCTGCTTTGGTTAAGAATAGCACAACTACATGTCATGTGAGGGTAATTAAAGAAATGGCAATTAAGTGAAAAGGAAATTCATCCCAAGTTTTCAGTCAGTCACAGAAAATAAAAGAGGGGAAGTATTAGATAGAACAGAAATTATATATAATTTACTTGGGTTATATTCAGAAAATGGAAGAGCAAAAGAGAAGGAGAACTAGGCAAAATTAAACTGGGTTTTAGTTATAATATAATTAAGGTTCTTTCCATTTGCATGGTTGTAATGCATCATGAAATATTTTGATAATTTTTTTTGCCTGAAAACTTTATGGTTTTCTGACATTTAGGGTTTTTTTTATGAAAAATTAATATTTTTCACAGAAAGTGGACACTTTTAGCAAACCACCCCTCCCCAGTTTTTATTAAACATTTTTGATCAGCATTTGTTACTATGTAATTTTCCCAGTCTTAACTATGCTTATGAGGAATTTGGAGTGCAAAAAGTTAATCGGCTGGGCTAAACTAAATGGCTTACTGGCTTCAAAGAATAAGTTTCCTATGCTATCCTAGAAAGTTTCCTGTGTTATAGGTCTATTTGTTTGCACTAAGAGCAGAGCTAAATTACAGTACTATGTCCTACATTAACAACTATTATTGGGTCAGCCTTGATATGTATGAAGTATTTACTACATCCATGCAACACATACATAAATACTGCACATAAATAAATCCACAACAACTGGAAAACAGTTGTATTTAAATTTTTATTGATTCAATATCAATGGGATCTTTTTCATAATAATACAATATAAAAGTTCATTTAATTTTATGTTTTTCCTGTTTCAGCTCAGTAAAAATGATCTCTGTCTTACAAACCATGAACATTTTCTATAAAAGCTCCTGTTCCTATTCTACTGCTGACAATATTGAACCCAAAGCAGAACTACATATTTTTTGTCATAGCCTTTAAATAGTACAGCACTTATTTATGGTTACTTTTTTCCTTTAA
Source organism: Trachemys scripta elegans (assembly GCF_013100865.1). NCBI lineage: Eukaryota > Metazoa > Chordata > Testudines > Emydidae > Trachemys > Trachemys scripta. The sequence goes on along the minus strand of NC_048302.1, from coordinate 31,658,260 downwards.
AAATAAAACAGTTTTGAATACCCTACTGTTAACAAAATTACTCTGAGGAATAGTGGCAATACATGAATCAGTGCTTTGGTTTTTTAAAGTTGAAAGGCTGGTGCTAAAATGATCCCAAAGAGCATCAGATGTGTCTTATTGAGGATATGAAATCCAGTGATTAACACTCACCAAAAGGATTCATTTCCACTTGGAATCCATAAGGCCAAATTCTCCCCTCAGGCATGACCATGCAACTCCTATTGAATACAATGGAAATACATACATTTATCAAAGAACAGAATATTGCCTGTAGGTTATAGTTAAGCCTACGTAGAATATAATACCCTGGCAATGAAAGAAGATGGGTTACATTAATGAGAAAAAGAGTAACTTTTGTTATTTTTTCTAGTAACAGAAGGAACATAAATGTTAGAAAACAATGAACATACTACAATAATCAAAGGAAAGACCAAACTTGCTTAGGAAATCCCACTATGAGCTCTTTTAGTTGAGTATTCATACAGTGCCTGTCACAAAGGAGTCCAGATCCAAGACTGTGGCTCCTGGGTACCACAGTAGTACAAATAATAAATAAAAATAATACCCACCACCAATAAATAAAAATACTGTCAAAGTGCTTAGTTGTGGCTTTGATACAGTCTACCTCCCAGTTTCACCCAGCATCACGTGGAAGTATCCTGTGCCCGGCCTTTTCCTGGTGCAGTATCCTTCTTCCAGTGTTCCAGCATAACTACTTAAGAGACCAAGCCAAGACACTGACAACTTGCCATCTGCACTTTATATGGGACATCACAGCTTTACAGAGACTGCTCTCCTCTCTTCACTGGCCCTCCAAATCCTTATTAGAACTGGGCAAAATATTAATAATGAATATTTGTTTTAGTCAGATATTGCCTGTTTTCATATTGGTGATATGTCTGTGAAAAAATTTTACATCCATTTGATACTTCCCAATTTAAAGTTATGTACATGTCATAAAGGAACTGCAACACTTTTTGTGACAAATGTTTGCATTTTTTTAACTTCGAGCTTCCTTAACTTCAAGCAACAATACTCAGTTATATTTGGTCCCAAAAGCCCCATAGTATTGGCTTTGATTTCCTGATTGGCTGAAGCTACTCTATGCAGTCAGTGGGTTTGGCGAAAAAACACTTCGATGTGTTTTCTAAGAGCAGTGCCTTCATATTGTATTTTTTTTCCATAAAAGGCAGGGGAAAAAATTGTCAGCAGCACACAGAGAGTAGCTCTGTGATGTCTTGTGCTGCAGTGTGTGTGGGAAAGCAGTTTATCACCCCTTAGAGAACTTCCAGGATTCTAGGGGAGTACTGGCTCTGACTGGTGGCCCTGCAAGGACATTGGGAGAGCAGTGCATTCACCAAAGAAACTAGAGGAGGGTAGCAGACAACGGGTCCTTTTGCTTAAGAAGCAATCACTGAGTAGAGTTGGAAGGCAATTGTGTGGGAACAGTGGGCTGCAAGGCCTGCTGAGTTTCTCTATAGGTGCAAGCAGTTTGGATAGCCATCCACCTTCATAAATATATAATTTAGTTTTGGGGAGGCTGGTTTACACAACGTAGGTGGCTATGTTAAAGCTATAGTCATGGTGTGCAGGTCATAAGAATCAATAGTGTTGTGGGTACACTAAAGAGTTGGAAAACAGGCTGCTATGTGCTACAACACCATCACAACAAAGCCTAACAACAATATCCATTATTCTCTCAAAATGGCTTCCCTTTCTCCAGCTGCTCCAAATTGAGGTTTAAACTCTTCAACAGTTTCTCCACATGGGTGCTTGAAACATTACCATGGAGTGTAGAGGATGGCGGAGAGGGAAAGACAAGCTCAAAGTGTGCAGGACCAAAACCAGGTCCAGAGAAGGAGTCCATGACTGCTGATACAAAAGAAGCAATGCTCCATTTACTGCCTCCTTGCCAATGGAGCCAATGCTAGCTGAAGGACACTGTCCATCAGCCAGAAATTCTTGTCAGCTAGCACCCACCCTTGTTCATCCAGTGCCTTGTCATAATGAGTGAGAGAAGCCCCAAACTCACAGGAGATGGCTGTCATCTGGGCCACCACCTGTTCCACTCTGCAGAAAGATCTGGAAGCTGTTTCCCTCTTAGTGGCCACTGATACCTCACTTCATCAAGTGGTCCTTCCCCCTGCTGAACGATAAAATGAGATATGCCCATTTATTATGTGAAATGCCATTTGTTGGTGCAGATTTGCATTATGTGTGATGCGCAGTGCATGCAGGTCAAACTTAAGCCTCAAACTTTACAAATTTGATCAATGTTACATAAAGTCATGTACAGTCTCATAAATCCTTGATTTCTAGGCACAGTGGATTGAATTAAGTATGGAGTGAAATTAGTATAGTTGTGGTCATTAGTTTAAATGATATAATTAGAGCCAACATTTCAATATAGGTGTGCTTGAAAGGATTCGATTTTTATCAGCAAATGTCAGGAAATGTCAATTTCACCTTCTACACACAAACCGACTAAAAAATATTTCCATCAATGATAATTTAAATGTACAGTTAGGCAAAGTAAGAAAAATTCTGCCTGAGAACTTACTAGAGTTTGATTTAAGAATATTAGTTGTATATTTTAACATGTGATACTGACAATTTGTGTTTCAATGGCTATCAGACGTTAACGTTTTGAATCTCAGCTTTTCTGTCATTAAATAATTATGTAACCCTCTTCCCCATTGTTTAATTCCCCTGTAATTTCTCACAACTGTGAAAATGTAAATTGATAAAAATAGTTAAAAATAAATATCCACATTATCCATTGAAATTTGATATAAATCTAATTCTTCCAAGCATAAATATGGGCTATGAAACTGCTGCTATAAAGTTTGTACGTTCACTCTTGTCTTTGTGTAAAACTGCATTTTTTATGTAAAAACTGAAGTTTGAATAACAACAAAGTCAGGACTTCAGTATAAGGCCCACTGTACGTCCTCATTACTGTAATCTTTCATTTAAAATTAAGCCAAAAAGCTTTTTATTTGTAAAGACACTGGGTCAGTCTTTTGTTTCTCCTACAGTAGATGACTTCACTGACACATAAACAGTACAGAGAGCTACTGCATATCCCCTGTCCTGTATTAGTGATGCCTACATCCATTGAATGGAAGACATAGAATCCTGAAATCATATCTTGGCAGGTTCTAGAAGTTAAGGGGGAAATTTCTTTACAGTAGTTGCCTAGTAAAAGGCAACAGACCTGATTCTTTCCTGGCTCCAGTGTAACTCTATTGACTTCAGTGGAGTTGCTCCTGATTTTCACCAGAGAGAGCTGGAGAACTGGGCTCAAGACTTTTTGTTGATGGCTGATGTTTCAAAAAATAAACCCCCCATGTGAACACAGCCACAATAAGGTGTATGAAATCTGCTTTCACAGACGTAATTAACTTAATAATACACTGCTACCTTGATATAACGTGACCCGATATAACATGAATTCGGATATAACGCGGTAAAGCAGGGCTCTGGGGGGATCAAAGCAAGTTCAATATAACGCGGTTTCACCTATAACGCAGTAAGATTTTTTTGGACAGCGTTATATCAAATTAGAGGTGTGGTTTAGAAAGTGTGCTGATTTTTTTCAGGTACGCATATAATAAAGCAAAGATAAATAGTAAAATAGCTTTTTGATAAAAATATTTGACAGTAAGGGGCACACATTAAACCATGAGTGCTTCAGTTGCACCAGGTAAATATACACATGTGTGCATACAAGTATTTGTGAATGCCTAATGTTAATTGCCCACTCAGGAGAGTAAATGAGCACATAATATAAACACAAAGGGTGAGCTTCTATGCTAGAAACACAACATGGAACTCACCGCGGGGAGTGGCTAAAATGGCTCCTGATCCTTGGCTGCTCAGGAGGCTGGAGAGGTACCTGGTATTTATGGCAGCCTCCCGAGGGCTGCTCTGTGGGTAAAAGCACTGAGCAAATGCTCCACAGCACTACATGCTGGGCCTTCACCCACAACATACCCTTCCCAGCCCTACCCCAAGTACACCCCCCCCCACTGCCTTTGCCAGGCCTTGTGAGGTGGTCCTTGCAGGGCAACTTTATGGCTGTCTTCTGCAGTACTTGTGCCAGATGAATCCTCCCTGATCAGATCCAGGGATTTTAGAGTCCCTTTACACCATTCTGCCTTTTTGCCAGTGTAAAGGAACTGGAGTGGGGATGAGGCTCTCACACAAAATATATTTTCAATTGCATTTGCCTACTTTGTGCAGAAAATGCATTTTGCTTGTTCAGTTTCCTACTTAGGGTTGCAGTTCGGGTAATCAGCTTTGGAAATCTTGTGCTCAGATAGCAGAATATTTAAGTGCTTGCCAGCAGATCCAGGTACTGATGTTGTACAGATTTATTTTTCTGGTTCAGAAAGATGTCTCATCAAATCTGTTAATCCCAATAATATTTTAAAGCAGCTTTCAGATTTTTTTCCACTCCAAAAATGTATAAGAATATAAACCAATGTAACAATCAAAATGAAAGAAAACCATCAGAGTCAGCATCATTTAGAAACAGGGCTCTGTGCAGGCTAACCTCAGTGCCAAGGGTGCTGATCCACAGCTATGGAGCTTTTTCTTCCTCGTCTACTGGTGAAGGACCCTCCCAGCAATAGCTGCATATAGCAGATGAAGACAAATTGGAGCGATAGATTCTCTGAATAGGTGGGGCTCAGTCTTGAAGGGCCCTGAGCACCTTGTGCAGCATGCTAAGTACCCCCATCTCCCAATTAAATTCATGGGAATTGAGGGCACTCAGCACCTTGTAGGCATTGCTCAGCAGTTGCAGAATTAGGTCTCGGAAGACCTAGGTACAATTTAAGCAAATAATTCCTAATGGGGCCATGAGGGAGAGGCTGCAGGGAGAACAAATTAACCATCTACTTCCATTTGAAGGGTGTTATCTCTAGTTTTTTTTGACAGGCCCATAGTTTCTGAAACCCACCAATACCTCTTTTAAGACAAAACCAGGATGGATCTGTTTCCCTCATCTCACACACTTAACGTTAGTGTTAAGTGGAAACATACCATGCACATTCTATTTTTTTAACTGGGAATTGATTTCACACTCATCACCACGGTATTTTTAGGGCTTAGATCTTCTCACGGCAAGAAGAGCAAAAATGACTTGCATTCCTTAATTCTGTGTAGTATTACTCAACAAAGAACACATGAGCACAACAGGCCAATTGCAAGCATAATACTGAAGTTCCCGTTTGAGGTCTACAAATAGCTTGTCAAAAAACAATTAACAAACTATGAAACAGCTCTTGTATTTCCATAGCATTCCCTAGTTTTTAGTAAGATTAAAGTTACATTTTACTGGTATAGTTCTAAAAGCTGTGAAAATGTAGTAGCATCCTCTGTGTTTTATTAGGAATTATGTGAGAGCAAAATACTGTACCGTATTCAAGTATATAACATGGTATTTTACTATCTATCTTCATATGTTTTGTATTCCATATTAAATGCCTACTACACTAGCATTTTTAATGATCCCCATGCTCTCTTTCAGTTCTAAATTCCAGCTCGATCTGTTGCAGATTCCTATAGTTTCACTGAAGCTAAACAAAACAAAATAAAAATCAAGAAATTTGAGAAACGTTGTTCTTTATCAAGCTGTTGGGCAGCTTTAAAATATCTTAACTGACCTCTACTATCTAGGGCAGGGGTTGGCAACCTTTCAGAAGTGGTGTGCCGAGTCTTCATTTATTCACCGTAATTTAAGGTTTCAGGTGCCAGTAATACATTTTAACATTTTTAGAAGGTCTCTTTTTATAAGTCTATAACTAAACTATTGTTGTATGTAAAGTAAATAAGGTTTTTAAAATGTTTAAGAAGCTTCATTTAAAATTAAATTAAAATCCAGATCAGTGGCCAGGACCCGGGCAGTGTGAGTGCCACTGAAAATCAGCTCGCGTGCTGCCTTCGGCACGCGTGCCATTGGTTGCCTACCCCTGATCTAGGGCCTGATCTTGTATCTTTTGTGAGAATAAAGTAGTTCTTATTTGTGTGAGGTGATAATGTTGTGCAAATGTTAATAGGACAGATGGGTGGACCAGGTAACTATAGGCTGGTTAGCCTGCCATTAATCCCTGGCAAAATAATAGAAAAGCTGATATGGGATTCAATTAGACTCATAGACTTTAAGGTCAGAAGGGACCATCGTAATCATCTAGGCTGACCTCCTGCATATTGCAGGCCACAGAACCTCATCCACCCGACCTGGTAACAGGCCCATAATCTCTGGCTGAGTTACGGAAGTCCTCAAATCATGGTGTAAAGACTTCTAGTTACAGAGAAGTCACCATTTACCAATTAATAAAGAATTAAAGAATAGGAATATAATTAATGCTAGTCCACGTGTTTTTGTGAAAAATAGGTCTTGTAAAACAAACCTTAATTTAATTCTTTGATGGAGATTACACATTTGGTTGATTAAAGGTAAATGCATCAACATAATCTACTTAGGAGCGGGGCCAGGGCTGCAGCTGAGGACTTGGGCTGGCATCAGGGCCAGAGTGGAGCTGGGGACAGAGATGGGCTGGGTGGCACTCCTTCCCCAACCCCCATGGGGGCTGGCCTGGGCTCCACTGCGCCCCCCAGATGTTCCTCCACGCCCCACAGTTTGGGGACCATTGAAGTAAAAGCAGTTTAATGCTGTGGTTTATTTCATGAACTGTACATTAAGAGTGCATATATAAATATGTATGTGTGTGCATGTTTGTATCTTCCACACATTTCCTTACTTTGACAGCCTGGCATTCACTCTTAGTCTAGTTTATTATTAACATAAATACATCTACCTAATGTAATCTATTGGATTTTTTTAACATACTGGTATTTTCATGTACTTGGGTGGTCCAAAATTCGGGCAAAAATCAGTAAAAAATTAATAGTTTTTGTAAAACCTGGGAAATTTTCAGTAAAAATCAGTAAAAACTGAAAATGAAGGACCTTACCAATGGGGAATCAACATCAAATGGTGTGTTTCTACTAGGGTAGTAGAACACTATTCAGCATTTTCATGAGTGAGCTGAAAATAAATTTAAAATTACTGCTGATAAAATTTGCATATGAGACAGATTGGCAAAATGATAAACAACATGAGGACAGGACAGTCATAAGATGGATCTAGTCAAACAAAACGTGTTTTAATATAGCCAAATGCAAAGTTATACATCTAGGAACAAGGAATGCTGGCCAGACTCACAGAATAGGGGACTGTATTGGAGAGCAGGACTCTGAAAAGGATTTAGGTGTCATCATGGAAGAGCAACTGAACATGTGCTGTCAGTGCGATGCTGTGGCAGAAAGGGCTGATGCAATCCTTGGACGTATAAACAGGGGAGTAGTGAGTAGCAGTAGGGAGGTCATTTTACCTCTGTGTAATTGGTGAGACTGATATTGGAATACTGGATACAGTTCTGGTGTAAGAAAGAGCCACAAAAATGATTAGAGGGGTGGAGAAAATGCCTGACAGTGAGAGATTTAAGAGCGCAATCTGTTTAGTTTATCAAAAAGAGGATTGAAAGATGACTTGATTACAGTGTATAAGTAACTTAATGGAGGGCAAATACAAGATACTAAAGGCTTCTTTAACAGAGAAGGGCTTAACAAGAATCAATGGCTAAAAGCTGAAGCCAGACAAATTCAAATTGGAAATAAGGGACACGTTTTTAACAGTGAGGGTGATTAACCTTTGGAACAAGCTACCATGGGGAAGTGGTGGATTATCCATCTCTTGATGTCTTCCTATCAAGACTGGATGCCTTTCTGAAAGATGTGCTTTAGCCAAGCACAAGTTATTGTGCTCAATACAGGGATAACTTGGTGAAATTTAAGGGTCTGTGATATGCAGGAAGTCAAACTAGATGATCTAATGGTCCCTTATGACCTTAAACTCTATGAATCTATGAGTAGTGCAGTTGAGTTCAGCAGGACTACTTGCAAGTGTAAAGATTACTTGTGTGTGTAGGGGCTGGATTAGTAATGCATACCACAGGAAAAATCCGGACTTCATTAAAGTCAGTGAGAGTTTTGCCAGTGGGTCCTGGTTTACCCTAAATTTTCAGTAAGGGCCAACTTTACAATGACTTGTGCACATGAGTAAACTTACATGCATAAGCATTTGCAGGAACAGGCCCCAAAACATTTAAGACTTAACAGTATTGTTATAATACCAAAATACTAGTGTGTCATACCCTCTCTTTCAGATTTTAGGAGGAATTTAATATATTATGTGCATTTGATGAGGTGCTGGCATGCATAGCTCTGATGATGCATTATTCTGCTTGTATGCATATGGGTCACATTTACATGAGGATAACATGATGCAAAAAGAACTCAGTGTGGTAGGAAATACTGTAATTCCATTCATAAGGACAGGTCAAAATGTCCTCTACATTTTCAGTAATTTGCCTGTTTGCATCAAGATGGAGCATGGCATGCTGCAACCTGTAATCTCTACAGGTCACCATTATGTATAGCAGGCCATAATTCAGAACTCCATGGGCCACATTCTGCCCATGGAATACACTTTGGATGCCCTGCTATATAATAGAGGCTCTTGGATAATCTCAAACACTGGCATTCATAAGGAATGTTAAGCATCATGAGCTGTTGGGGAACATTTAAAAGAATCACATATTTTCGAAGAAATATAATACAATTGCATTGTACAGTATGTCTGCTAGTGATCATTTGCCAAAAGAATAAATATTCATTTATATATACACATACATATGTGTGTAATTTCCCCTGAAGATGGTCTGAGTTTTGCAGACAATAATATTAGCCTTAGGAAAATTTTTAGTTTTGTTTTTAATAAACTTTATGTTGTTTTAAATTGCTTCCTTTTTAAAAAATGTTGCAAGCCTCAGAGGTTACAAAAAATCTCTCTAGTCACCTCATGTTTATATATACATTAGGCTAAATATGTGTAGATATGTATAACTGATGTACAATAATGTGTAGCATTTATAAGGTGTTTCATCTTCAAAGCACATTATAAATATTAACTAATTCTCAAAATACTTTTATAAAGTATGTCTTTATTATCTCCTATTGCAGATGGGGAAACTGATGCAGAGACGTTAAGGTTTCAACCATCACTCACACAAATAGGCTTTACTTATACGTGTAGTCTCATTGACTTCAGCTGACTTACTTGTGTGAGCAAGGGTTGACAGATCCATGTCAGAGCCAGAATTAGAACCCCAGGAATTCCAGACTTTGCCTATCTTGTCATGATTCAGATGGGATGTTTAGGTATCTTGTAGTGTTCTGCTGGACTGTAATTTGCCTCAGATGGATTTAGGTTATGTAAAATTCTACAGTTCTTATTACCCACGGTTGATGACCAGGCATAATGTACTTTGTTTTAGAAAGATGTTATGATTTGTTTACACAACGTCTGAGGTTGCAACAACATTGGCGGACAGAGAAACTATTTGAGGACCTACAGGATGTGCAAGGTAGCATGGAAAAGGAGGAAACATAGGGTCCCACAGGAAAATTTAAAAAGCAATTTCAGTGGTGCAAAATTTCACTCCAACATTTTTGTGTTTTATTTTCCCAAGCTTTAGCATACCCTAAGGATTAAAAAGTTACCTAGACTGTGAAATAATTCCTTCACTCCTATGGTATGGAGATTATATTACAATCTCAGAAACTCTTCTATCCCTTGGGCAATATTTTACTGCTATTGCCCTTCTAACCAGTCATGATTTATATAATATAACCTGCCACCTCTTTTACAATTGCATTTTATAGTTGTATTTGTAGACATTTCTAAAAGGAAATCTAAATCTTTCTTTGGTATTCTGCTTCCGTGAAAGAATGAATGTGTGTTGTAATGTAGTTTATAGTAAAATTTGGAAGAGGAAAAAATACAGTACAAGCATAGGTGGAAATGTTGCTCTCATTGATGCCAAGATAAATCCAGAGTAATTCCACTGAAATAAATAGAGTTACTCTGGATTTGTCTTGATGAAACTGTGAGCAGAATTTGGCCCCCAGATTTTTAAAGGCTTATGTTAAAAGCCAAATGCTAATGCACCTCAGTGTGGCTGTACAACAAATTGCTTTCACAGTACTTTTTAACGCCATGTTCCCAATTCTGCTCAGTTACATAAGTGCAACTTTTATTGATGTCATTTGGATTTACACCTATGTAACTAGAGCCGAATTGGGCCCAAAATTCTTCAAAAGAGGCACCTGACATTTAATAGCAGATATTATGAGACACTGTTTCTAGTATTTTCAATAACTAAATCTTGTTTTCAGGTTGTGGAAAACCAAACAGTCTTGAAAAACGTCATTCAAATCTGAACAAAATGTGCAGTTGTTGCAATTATCAAGTTGACATACCATAAATTAGGTTTCAGAGTAGCAGCCGTGTTAGTCTGTATCCGCAAAAAGAATCCGAAGAAGTGGGCTGTAGCCCACGAAAGCTTATGCTCTAATAAATTTGTTAGTCTCTAAGGTGCCACAAGTACTCCTGTTCTTTATACCATAAATCAGTATATAGTTATTTCAGTAGATACTGTGCTGTGAAACTGTTGGTAAATATTGACATTTTAATTTTGACCAGTGCTCAGCACTTATTTAGTGATAGATGAACCTCATCACTATCAGATGCTTCATAGTTTTATTTCTAGCAACTTATCTTAGAGTTTTCTGTACTGCCCATCACCTATGCAAGGTCCCTAATGGTCTGCATGAGTCTTGTGCTCATAGACACTCAGACTTTAAGGCCAGAAAGATCACCATTGTTATCATGAAGTCTGACCTCCTGCACATCGCAGGCCACGGAACCTCAGCCACTCACTCCTGTAATAGACTCATAACCCTCTCGCTGAGTTACTGAAGTCCTCAAATCAAGATTTAAAGACTTCAAGTTACCAAGAATCCACCATTTACATTAGTTCTGATCTTCTCCATTCTTGGTTGCAGGAGGCTCTGCTTGGGATATAATTAAATGTTTTTCCCTGAAAGACAAAAGTAGAGAGATTTCACTGAGCCACAAAAGTGGGAAGAGAGCTTGAAAGATGGATGTCAGTACTTGAAAGATAGATGCTGCAATGCTGCTCCTGAACTGGCTACTAGTAGTGGCAAGTTCTCATTATTCTTAGGGTATGTCTACACTGTAGCTAGAAATGTGCTTCCCAGTATGGATGGCCAGATATGTGCTACCTCTGCTTGAGCTAGCGTGCTAAAAATAGAAGAGTGGCTGAGGTGGCTTGGACTAGCCACCTGAGTACATACTCAGGGGTCAGGTGTGATTGTACTTGGATGGGTAGCACGTGCCTTTGCCCATGTCACTGTGGTCACACTGCTATTTCTAGAGCACTAGCTCAAGCAGAGCTAGTGTGTGTCTGTCTCCCTGCACTGGGAAGTGCTTTCCTAGCTGCAGTGTAGACATAGCCAGAATTGGCATTGGATCAACTGGAAACAAAACAAAACAAAAAGATGAAAAAAAAATTTTTGGGTTAAGCAAAAGTTTAATGTTTGTTTCTGTTTTTTTTTAACCTTTTTAAAAATAAAGTGTAAGAAAAATTCTAAACTAAGTCATTTCACACTGAAAAATTGTTTTGACTTTTTCAGAATTTTTTTCCCAGCTGAAACATTAGGCAAATTCAACATGGATTTGCAAATATTTCAATTTACCCAAATATGCATTTTTCATTTAAAAAAAAAAGTTGTATCCAAAATATTTTGTTCAACTGCACTCTGAACCTCTCTTGCATACCCTCAAGAGAAGTAATTTTCTCCAAGGTGTTTGAGGCTGTGATACAAAAGAAAAAGATGCTCAAAATCACCCCCTGAAGTGAGTCTTTCACAAGGCACTGGGTTATTCACCAGACCACTGGGTACAAACCACAACAACCTTAGCCTTAAAGGAGCTGCTTTTCAAGTTTAAGCGAATATGAATAAAACATTACATTGTGAACTACAGTTACCTAAAATGATATAAAGATTGCCTAGGCCTCATCAAGGAGCTATTTTCATATTGTACTTTTAGGAGTAAACGGATGAACATGCCAGTTCAAAAAAATCTTGCAAAGGGAAATGTAAAAAAAAAAAATTAAAAAATAATAATAAAAAAGGTTTAACAGCATGTTTATATCTCAAAAGACCTTGGAAAAAAAGGGGTTTATGGCTTTGATTGGCAGGAGGTGTAATGTTGCTGTTTAATTTGTATTGTGCTAGGAAAGAAACCCAGAATGTGCTTCTCTGATCTATGCAGTTTTATAAGCCCTGAATTTCATTGGACTCTATCAGTCTTCCTTTTAAGGTTTTTTCTCTCCCAAGTGTTCTTTCAGTTCTAGACCACATTAATTGCTTCCATAAGGCAGAGCTTTGTGATCAGAGTCAGTACCTAGTGGGCCCTCTTAGGCCTGGGCTTAAATTAACATCGTATCTTTTGAGAAAAATAGCTTAATAGTAAAGATATCATCAGAGAAATGTCCACAAAACAATACAGACTTGTACTATATCATTGGTAGTCCTAATATGGGGGGCTAATGGGAAGATCTAGCAATTCTCTTTATTTTCCTTCTTTTCTTGTTTTGTTTCATGGCCACTTTAATCTTTAGTGTACAATGAAAGGTGTGTGAAATCTGAAGTTATAAATCTGTTTATAGCTATAACTCCCTTTTCCAGCTTAACAGAGTTTGACACCGTAATAAACACAATTTTTCTGTGGAAAGGTGCTTTGATAATTCTTTGCCCAGGCTCTAGTTCCTTTTTATTGTAAATGCTAAGGTAGCCTTTTATTCCTTTCTTCTTCCTCCTTTTTTTTTGTTCATGCAGTTTTTGCAGCTGATTGATTTATTGTTCTGTTACCTGAATTTGAATGCATTAATCTCTGTTGACTGCAGTGAATATTTATTAACAGAAGTACAATTCATAGATTCATAGATTCTAGGACTGGAAGGGACCTCGAGAGGTCATCGAGTCCAGTCCCCTGCCCGCATGGCAGGACCAAATACTGTCTAGACCATCCCTGATAGACATTTATCTAACCTACTCTTAAATATCTCCAGAGATGGAGATTCCACAACCTCCCTAGGCAATTTATTCCAGTGTTTAACCACCCTGACAGTTAGGAACTTTTTCCTAATGTCCAACCTAGACCTCCCTTGCTGCAGTTTAAACCCATTGCTTCTGGTTCTATCCTTAGAGGCTAAGGTGAACAAGTTTTCTCCCTCCTCCTTATGACACCCTTTTAAATACCTGAAAACTGCTATCATGTCCCCTCTCAGTCTTCTCTTTTCCAAACTAAACAAACCCAATTCTTTCAGCCTTCCTTCATAGGTCATGTTCTCAAGACCTTTAATCATTCTTGTTGCTCTTCTCTGGACCCTTTCCAATTTCTCCACATCTTTTTTAAAATGCGGTGCCCAGAACTGGACACAATACTCCAGCTGAGGCGTAACCAGAGCAGAGTAGAGCAGAAGAATGACTTCTCGTGTCTTGCTCACAACACACCTGTTAATACATCCCAGAATCATGTTTGCTTTTTTTGCAACAGCATCACACTGTTGACTCATATTTAGCTTGTGGTCCACTATAACCCCTAGATCCCTTTCTGCCGTACTCCTTCCTAGACAGTCTCTTCCCATTCTGTATGTGTGAAACTGATTTTTCCTTCCTAAGTGGAGCACTTTGCATTTGTCTTTGTTAAACTTCATCCTGTTTACCTCAGACCATTTCTCCAATTTGTCCAGATCATTTTGAATTATGACCCTGTCCTCCAAAGCAGTTGCAATCCCTCCCAGTTAGGTATCATCCGCAAACTTAATAAGCGTACTTTCTATGCCAATATCTAAGTCGTTGATGAAGATATTGAACAGCGCCGGTCCCAAAACAGACCCCTGTGGTACCCCACTCGTTACGCCTTTCCAGCAGGATTGGGAACCATTAATAACAACTCTCTGAGTATGGTTATCCAGCCAGTTATGCACCCACCTTATAGTAGCCCCATCTAAATTGTATTTGCCTAGTTTATCGATAAGAATATCATGCGAGACTGTATCAAATGCCTTACTAAAGTCTAGGTATACCACATCCACAGCTTCACCCTTATCCACAAGGCTCATTATCCTATCAAAGAAAGCTATCAGATTGGCTTGACACGATTTGTTCTTTACAAATCCATGCTGGCTGTTCCCTATCACCTTACCACCTTCCAAGTGTTTGCAGATGATTTCCTTAATTACTTGCTCCTTTATCTTCCCTGGCACAGAAGTTAAACTAACTGGTCTGTAGTTTCCTGGGTTGTTTTTATTTCCCTTTTTATAGATGGGCACTATATTTGCCCTTTTCCAGTCTTCTGGAATCTCTCCCGTCTCCCATGATTTTCCAAAGATAATAGCTAGAGGCTCAGATACCTCCTCTATTAGCTCCTTGAGTATTCTAGGATGCATTTCGTCAGGCCCTGGTGACTTGCAGGCATCTAACTTTTCTAAGTGATTTTTAACTTGTTCTTTTTTTATTTTATCTGCTAAACCTACCCCCTTCCCATTAGCATTCACTAGGTTAGGCATTCCTTCAGACTTCTTGGTGAAGACCGAAACAAAGAAGTCATTAAGCATCTCTGCCATTTCCAAGTTTCCTGTTACTGTTTCTCCCTCTTCACTGAGCAGTGGGCCTACCCTGTCTTTGGTCTTCCTCTTGCTTCTAATGTATTGATAAAAAGTCTTCTTGTTTCCCTTTATTCCCGTAGCTAGTTTGAGCTCATTTTGTGTCTTTGCCTTTCTAATCTTGCCCCTGCATTCCTGTGTTGTTTGCCTATATTCATCCTTTGTAATCCGTCCTAGTTTCCATTTTTTATATGACTCCTTTTTATTTTTTAGATCATGCAAGATCTCGTGGTTAAGCCAAGGTGGTCTTTTGCCACATTTTCTATCTTTCCTAACCAGCGGAATAGCTTGCTTTTGGGCCCTTAATAGTGTCCCTTTGAAAAACTGCCAACTCTCCTCAGTTGTTTTTCCCCTCAGTCTTGATTCCCATGGGACCTTACCTATCAGCTCTCTGAGCTTACCAAATTACCAATGCCAGAGTCAACTGCACTTTCTCTTGCTATTGAATCCTATCAAGTGCCCGTGGCTTCCAACAAATACCGTCTATTAGTGTTAAGGGGTATTAGAAAGCATTTTTCCCCTTCCATGCTTGAGGTGTTACATAACTGATTATGCGCTCACGCGTTACTTATGCACACAGAGATGCAGAGTGAACCCTAGTGTGAGAAATATAGTATTACATTGAAATTCTAGCAATGTTCTTATGTACTAGATTCATATGTTTAAACAGTACAAAACTGAACAAAGTTTTGGGTGCATATCTGAACTGGCCTATAAATACTAATCCTTCTATGGTTTGTCCATCACTAATTAGTTACTGTATAGTTGGCAATAGAGAGATATCTACATTTTATCACAAGAATCTTTGATATGGCTTTATGAATTCACTGTATCCATCCTCATAAGTGCTCAAAATTTGCATGGATACATAGGAGTATCCGTAAATTCATGCTTATGCAGAGATACAAAGTATGGGCATAGGGAAACATATTGTGACTAATGAGGTAATGGCTTAAATTTTTTGGTCTGGGAAGTATATTCATTATATTATATTAGCCAACAAATAGCATCCAGGAACTGTCTGATTGTATTCTGGATGAGAGAATTACCACAGTATTCTGGTTCTGCTAATGCACCTCATTTCTCTGCCATTATATTCTTGGTCATGGTGTCATGCTAGCACAGTAGATCTATGAGTATCCTGCAGATACTCATCTAGCTCTGGTTCAGAAGAGACTTAACAATTTGATTCAGAATGTTGTTATGCTTGACTGATTGTTTATATTGGACTGCTAAGAAGAGAAATTGGGCCAAATGCTTTGCTAGTATAGGTAGGCTCAATACTACTGAAGTAAATGGAGTTGCATTCACTTGTGCTAGAGGTAAATTTGACCCTTTGTCTATAAAACCCAGGCAGTGGACACGCATATTCTTTCAGTGTCCTGGATTTTTTTTTAAGTATTATTTGCACTGAGGTTTGTGGTTTTTCGAAGAAAAGCATGTGGCGAAAAGGAAGACAGCTATATTGATTAATCAAAGAAAATGCATGTAAGATAAAGGATAATGTGTTCAAAGGACATATAGCAATAGCACAATGTGCTAACATGCTGGGAATTTGAGCTTCATACTCTGGCTTGGTACCTGACTACTGGGGTGGCTGGAAACACCGTGGAAGAGTTCTGTGGTGAACCACTGGCCACTGTAGTTCTCCGAGAGCTTCAGGGGCAGTATTGTAAGGCTGCAAATCCTGATCTCAACCCCAACACTGCATGAGAAGTGAAGATACGTGTGTAAATTAGTGCTATTATAATATAAGTCTTCACTTTCCTGGAACCTCTTGGATAGATCATAGGTTCTTAAACTGCAGGTTAGAAAATATGTGATTTACATAACAGTGTATATCACTGCATTCTGGATACAGTGGTGTAATAAATGTCAGGTTAAGGTTAACATTGACATCAACAAGTAAATTACAAGACTGAATTGTTCATCTAAGATATGTTATGTACAATGATTTTACATCTTACTTTTTGGCCGTTGATTATTAATTCAGGTACAAATTGCACTGTCAAATATGAAGACTTCTTTTCTTCTGTACTGGAAGAAAGATGTAACAAAAAGAAACTGCAGTGCAGCGGAGGAGAGTAAAGCAAAATTTATGAAGAGATTTTTTTTATGATCCAAGAGAAACTATGAGAATCCCAGAGGGGAGAATGAAACGTGTCCAAGAAAGGGGATGGAGGCAGCATTGGTTAAGAGGAAGAAGCTCTACAAATGCACAGAAATTTTGGAAAGCATTAGTAAATTTGATCCAAGGTGAGATGCTGGCATTGTGCGCCAGCTAACACAGCCCTTGTCTGCAAACATGGCCAAATTTAATGAAGTCCAAAACCATGCTGCTTAACATTCCTAGACTCAGAAGGGAAACAAGAAAAATAATAGGGCAGGAAGCTTAAAATGATTTTGTAACTCTTTTCTTAATACTTTCTATAACATCACATTTAATAATTCAGCATATCCAATCCTATGATATTTTACAATAATTGCTGGGTTTCTATGAGTTTGATGTAAACTTTAGTTTCAAATTCAAGGAAATCTCTTGTAATTCGGGACAGCTGATAGTTCTGAGCAAAATGGCGAAGGAAGAAATATCAGTACTTTCATAGTGAAACGGTTCTTCTTCACCTACAGAAACTACATTCCATCACTGAAATAAAATCCTCAAAAAACAAACAGCAAAAAATTCTAGGTTCATGTTATATTTTATATAATTGTGAAAATATGATTTTAATGCCAGTTTATCAATAATGAGAAGCTGCCTGATAACTCTTCCAGGTTAAGGAACAACTTTGGGTTATCTCCTAGGTTTGTGTGCTTACTGTAAGACTTGGCTTGCGCTAGTCTAACCTGCATATTACAATTTTTTTTTTAATGTTTTGTTCTTAGTTGGCTCATCAGTTGCATTTCTGCAATTGCATTGATGCTGTCTCTTGTTTGTAGTCAGTTCTTTAATGCTGTTTCATCCTGAGCACCCTCCAGAAGATCACAGTTGTTCTCTAAATGTTCCTTAGGCCCTCAGTACGCATTGTAATTCAGTGACAAAATCATTGTGGGGTTATTTTGTCCAAAATTAAAAATGAAACCTTGATTCATAGATATTTTTAATTCTGCAAGCTAGATTCAGTCCTACGTGTGCAGGGATCTCCTTGGGCCCATAGGCACTGACCCCATGGGTGCTCTGGAGCTGGAGCATCCAGGGGAAAAAAATAGTGGGTGCTGAGCACCCACCGACAGCCCCCTGATCAGCTCTTCCCCCTTCAAGCCAGCTCCTCCCACCTGCTGTGATCAGCTGTTCTGCGGAGTGCAGGAGGCGCTGGGGGGAGGAGCCAGGGTGGAGTGCGCTCGGGGGGAGAGGGCAGAACGGGGCTGGAAGAGGCAGGGTGTGAAGGGGTGGCGTGGGGGTAGGATCTGGGGTACAGCAGGGGTCAAGCACTGCCCGGCACATTAGAAAGTCGATACCTCTGCTTGGGCTCACAAGGGAAGCTAGCTGAGGGGTAGAAAAGAGGAGAAGGGAGAAAAAAGTATTATCAGTCCCTTCCACAGTGGTTCTACTAGGGGAGAACAGCTTTGTTTTACAGTTGGGGTTCCCTAGAAGCCCCACTGGTGGATGCACTGCCTGTGTTGACCTTGTATCATCACAGGCTACTCAACACAGTTCATGGCCTGTGCCAAATACCTCTGGCTTCTGGAGATTGCCAGTAACTTGCACATCTGCATTACTGCTCCTAATGGAGTGAACTTACTGTCACCAGAGACCCACACCTTGGGGTCCACAGCTGTGAATCTGGCCTTCTATATGTAACCTGGGCACATTGCTATATCTTCAAACCTCTTCCTCATGCGTATCCCTGATCTGTCAGGTGTCACACTACAGTATACACTCTACATCTTCCCTATTAAATTATAGAGCCTCATTCATAATTTCATGTCTTAACTGTTTGTATAGAAACAGATCATAATGTAGAGACAGACCATAGAGTAAAGTTAGGAGACTTCTTTGTTGAATATACAGTACACTGGTTCTTAATGCAGAGATACAGATTAAAGTTGGGGTCTATAATGAAGGGAAGATTGTGGCTATGTTTATACTTTTAAAGAAAAGTTGGACTAGCTTGGAAGATAACAGAATGCACAATCAAATATATTTTTTAAATTGTTTGATTTAAATACTGGCTGTTGAGATGATGTTGCTAATATAATCGTCGGAAGACCTTTACAGGTGGGAAATAGCTGTCATGGTAGAGTAAAGTCAAAAATTAGCACCTTTTAGATAATGTGCCATGAAATATTGCCTGTGGGCAAAATCCTGCAGACCTTAGAGAGATTCTCCCATAAACTTCAATGGGAATCTTGTCTGAATGCAGACTGCAGGATCAGACGTTATGTTGTCCTGCCCTGGCCCTGGCCTTCCACTCCTTGTACACCTATTTATATTAACAAGGATGTGACAAAGGACTGGAAATGTGGCTTCGGTCAAGACAGCAAGAAAGAAGCACCTGCCATTAGTCCTGAATGTATAAATGTAACTTGTGTCTGTACTCAGGGGCAGCAGCAGCTGTAAAATATAGTTGACCCTTACTTCAGCTTTGTTCTCAGTTGGCAGGTGCCTGGACGCCTTTCAGTCTGCTTTGGAACACCCTGTTTTAAAAAGAGCAGTATTTATCACCCAATTATGAATGCAAATTTTGCATGTGTTTGTGATTTACGAGGCCTTGCTTATGCCAAAGAGGCTATAAACTGTATTTGAAAATGTATGGCAGTCTGCAGTAGATAATTACACTTTGAGAAAAGAGCCTCTGTTTCCAGTGAAAACACTGTAAAGTTATTTCAGAAATGTTCTGACCTCAGACGTTTCACATAACGGACACAAAATGCTTTCACATTTGTGCAGCAGCTAGAGGCCTGATCTCTGCCATCTCACAAACGAAAGCACAGAAAGCTCCTTTGGAAAAGGGCAAGACATCTCTGTTGCAGCCTTCGAAATTAGCATTTTTTTTAACTCACTCAGTTCTTTGTATCTATGCTCTTTAACAAGAAGAAAGAATAGCGTTTGGGGGAAAAATAAACCCTCTGCAACACTTGCCCTTCTTTAAACAAACCAGTCCCCAACTCTCACCCCACCTCCACAAACATCACTTTGCCTCATACCAAATCCTTACAGCCTTTCCTCCCTCCCCCGAACACACACATCAATAAAATCTGCAGTAAAACCTTGGGAGAATTTCTCCACACAAATGGAAAGAAGATGTCAAAGGCTGAGGGTTGGAGATTTCCTTTTTAAAGTTCCCAAAACAATGGAAATGGTATTCTCAGAAACTAGAGCTGGGTGAATACAGCCATAAAATATTACTTGAATATTCTTGCAATGAAATGCCACTGATTCCCTTTACTGGTATTTAGGAGAGCTATTTTTTATTTGCAAGAAAGCTCACAGAAAGCAAAATCATTGTGAATAAAAGTACGAGTGTTTGTGAGAGTATTCACACCAAAAATGCCCTTGTAGCCATTTTGAAAAGATATTTTTATTTGTTCATACAATAGATTTGTTGAACGTTAATGAATACTTTGGGATAATTTGTAAGCAGAAAGGGAGATTCTTTTAAATTATAAAAGATCCAATCAAGAAACAAAAACAATACCATATGATTTAGGTAACTAGCCATATTGTGCAAAAAGCAAACACTCCCAGCAACCAATTTGATCCATCAGAGAGTCCTGTGTCACCTTTAAGACTAACAGATGTATTGGAGCATAAGCTTTTGTGGGTGAATGCCCACTTTGTTGGATGCATGTAATGGAAATTTCCAGGGGCAGGTATAAATATGCTGGCAAGAATCAGTCTGGAGATAACGGGGTTAGTTCAATCAGGGAGGGTGAGGTCCTCTGCTAGCAGTTGAAGTGTGAACACCAAGAGAGGAGAAACTGCTTCTGTAGTTGGATAGCCATTCACATTAAAATTTGTTTAATCCTGATCTGAGGTATCAAATTTGCAAATGAACGGAAGCTCAGCAGTTTCTCTTTGGGGTCTGGACCTGAAGTTTTTTTTGCTGTAAGATGGCTACCTTTACATCTGCTATTGTGTGGCCAGGGAGGTTGAAGTGTTCTCCTACAGGTTTTTGTATATTGCCATTCCTGATATCTGACTTGTGTCCATTTATCCTTTTATGTAGTGACTGTCCAGTTTGACCAATGTACATAGCAGAGGGGCAATGCTGGTACACGATGGCATATATAACATTGGTGGATGTGCAGGTGAATGAACCGGTGATGTTGTAGCTGTTCTGGTTAGGTCCTGTGATGGTGGTGTTGGTGTGGATATGTGGGCAGAGTTGGCATCGAGGTTTGTTGCATGGATTGGTTCCTGAGTTAGAGTTGTTATGGTGCGGTGTTTGGTTGCTGGTGAGAATATGCTGAAGGTTGGCAGGTTGTCTGTGGGCGAGGACTGGCCTGCCTCCCAAGGTCTGTGAAGTAAAACCTTCATTGTCCAGGATGGGTTGTAGATCACTGATGATGCATTGGAGAGGTTTAAGCTGAGGACTGTAGGTGATGGCCAGTGGAGTTCTGTTGGTTTCTTTCTTGGGCTTGTCTTGTAGCAGGAGGCTTCTGGGTACACGTCTGTCTCTGTTGATTTGTTTCCTTATTTCCTTGTGCGGGTATCGTAGTTTTGAGAATTCTTGGTGTTGGAGGCGGCGAAAGTAGACTTCCAGATCACTGCAGAACTGTATCATGTTCGTGGGGGTGCTGGGGCAAAAAGAGAGTCCCCAAGATAGGACAGACTCTTCTGCTGGGTTGAGTATGTAGCTGGATAAATTGACGATATTGCTGGGTGAGTTAGGGGTACCACTGTTGTGGCCCCATATGGCAGGTAGGAGTTTAGACAGCTTACGGTCCTTTTTCCTTTGTAGAGAGGTGAAGTGCGTAGTGTAGATCTCCTGTCTTACTTTAGTGAAGTCCATTTGTGTGGAGGGTTGGTTATTAATGAAAGTCTCCAGGTTGGAGAGCTCTTTTTTGATGTTTTCCTGTTTGCTGTATAGGATGCTGATCAGGTGGAAACTGAGGAACCACCTGATCAGCACTTCACCTCTCTACAAAGGAAAAAGGACCGTGATCTCGGGGACTCTCTCATCCGAAGAAGTGGGCTATAGTCCACGAAAGCTTATGCTCTAATAAATTTGTTAGTCTCTAAGGTGCCACAAGTACTCCTGTTTTTCTTTTTGCGGATACAGACTAACACGGCTGCTACTCTGAAACCTGTGAATAACTAACTAATTCACAGAAATTGTGGGGGGGGAAGGGGGATTCATGGATAATCTGCGAAGAAAAAAGAGGGCAAAAATCATTGGATAAGTTATTTGAAACAAATAATAGAACCAGCTCTATTAAAAATCATAGGTTGGATTCACATTCATGCTCCCAGAGCTCTACTATGTCTCCTGAGAATAAGGTGTTGTGGTGCAAATTGACTGCATCCTTAGTTGTGTCATTGTGGACTAATTACATGCCTGTGAGTGAGCCCAACAAGTGGGTGGCACTGATCGGGAAGGGCTATAGCTGCAACAGTTGTACCATGCCTTCAGCAGTTTCTCTCAGTGGAGTTTCTGTTGAAACCAGACTGTGAATAACTGCATCCTGCCCCCCACCAACAGAAATCCCAAGAGAGTGCAATGGCAATAAAATGCCCTACCCTTCCTTAAGTTGAAATGAATATCTTTGGGTTGCAGGTGAAGTCACTGGCACAGTGAGTGTAATATACAGCGTTACTGAATCTGGTCCCTTAGCTATAGTGTGCAATTGATAGGTCATCAAGGGTCAGTTAAAGGATTATTTTTTTAAGGTAATGGAATGTAACCACGGCACATATTGTATTCTCGGTTCAGTGGTCACCATTTTAAAGTCAGTGTTTGCCAACAATTACTACACACATGCTATACTCTCAGACACTATTCTGCAGTAACTATTGGTAAATATTGATATATGTTTGTCTGAGAGCTTGCAAGCTTGATATATATATTCACATGTTTTAAAGCAGGCCTGCTGAAAATGTGCTGCATTATTATCCCTCTCAGTCACATCAGTACAAGCATTCATGGGGTCAGAATGAATACAGAATTCTGCATGCAATTTTAACTGTTTGGCATGTGAACCTCTGCACTGAGAAGAAGCAGTGAGAGATGTAAGTTGACCAAGTGGATGCACAAAGACAAATGTTCATCACGAGTTTATCTGTGCTTTAACTTGTTTTTTAAACTTCAGGGAAGGACTGTGTCCAGCCTCTGTGTGGGGATACAAGGGAGAGAGAGCCACAATGACAGTCATTGTATTCAATTGAGTGCAAGGGCTCCACTCTTCTAGCTGTCCCAAAGGAGAAATGGGAAGGGAAGGAGGAGGCCAGGGCTTGATTCTTCCCCTCTGCACCAGCCAGAAGAGATGGCCAGCTAGAGAAGTTAACATACATTGCATCTCCTTAAAAGGTGTAGTAGCAGGGGCTCTCCTACATGCTGGGGAATCCTTAAAAATACACAAGAAACTGGCTAGCACATGAATTTTCAAAGCTTTTTTCACTGTAGCCAGCATCCTATGAGACAGTGTTTCATGTGCCACTTCTTCCATTTGCAAGTCATGTGAATCACTTCCTTTCCCATTTGTGATTATGGCAGTTATACTGCTTGCTTACATGGAAAAGTAGCATTAGGAAGATAGTTAGTTTTAACTATGCTGCTGGTGGTGCCGTTCTCTGATGGTGGTGCTTTTTTCCTCTCCTTTTCTTGTTGTAGCCATGGCCTCTACTGAGCACAACTAGACTGGCTTGTCCTCTTTGTTTCCAGATGCTTTTACCAGTACCAAAACTCTTCTTTGCACTGAAACACCTGGACATCTTCAGAAGGAGCTGGAAACATGTAGGCAGAGTCAGCACTATTTAATCTGCCAGTTCTGTGCAGACTACCAGCAAGTGATCCACAAGCCATAGCTTGAGAACTGGGTCTAAAAAGTTGATTCCGGCAGTTGCAGAACACAGAAATTGGGAAATTGTTCAGACAACAGAGAATAATGAAAGAACCTATAGTACCACCCTAATATCACCACTAGACCGGTTTGTTTGTCTGGTGTTTTTAAAATAATTATCCTTCATTCTGAAAAGTCACATCAAACTGAATTCTGATAAAGAAGAGCTCACTTTCCTCTACCACATCACGGGATGCCACTGGACTGAACATGACTTGCTATGCTCCTAGAATTCCTAATCTAATTTTCCGTTACTTTTCTAATTTAAGAAGGCTGCCAAAATACATGACAGATCTGGATTTATTAGCCATATTTGGTAAAAAGTTTTACTGTTTTAGAAAATGCTTATTACCAGATGTAGGATGAAATCCTGGCTCTGTTGAAGTCAGTGGGAGTTTTGCCATTGCCCTTTGCCATTGCCAGGATTTCAATACTCTTGTGAGTAGTCCCACTGAAGACTGCGTACACAGCTCAACAGGAGTAACCGCGCTACACCTGCTACTAAATCTTTGCAGAACCTGTTCCTAAAATACCTGCAGTTTATGGAATGAAAACCGTAAGAAATCATAACATTAGGGATAGATCTCTGGATCATTCAGACCTGCTTCTTACTGTGTCCCTATAACTGGTCATTGAACTTCATTAGCATCAATAATTTGTCAAATTTTTTTTCTGTTTTTTTTCAGGGTCCTCCTGGTCCAAAAGGCGAGAAGGTGAGTACACATATTGTCAACTTACTTACAAAATAAATGGAACCCCCTCCTGGTATTAACTGAACACATAGTTTCTATTGACGCAGTATGATGTGAAATTATGTAAGAGAGTTGGGTAGCACGCAGATGCTGTGTTAAAACTATCATCTCATCTTTCCACTTTGCAGGGAGATCAAGGTGATCAGGGCCCTCGGGTAAGCATCTTAAAAAAAAATGTTACACTTCCCCTTCCCTGAGTAGGCAATTAGTCCTTAGCGCAAAACTAAATTAAACATAGTTTCTTAGCTAATCATGCTTATTAGCTGCATTTACCCTGCATGTTGTAGTAAGTGTCTGCAGGACAGTAACACCAAATATAACCAAATAGTCTCTGAGAAGCGTTTGAGTAAGAGTAGCCATACATACATTACTATATATGAAAATATACAACTGCTGCTAGTGGGGGAAAATGCATTTAACAGTGATTTTGCTCTGCTGTGTAAGAGTTGGTTTGCCAGAGCAAACCTTCCAGTTTTCCCAGCAATCTTTCAGGTCTTGCATAGACTCCTACAGTGCAGAGGGCAGGTGGGATTTATTAATAAATTTGGTCCTATATTTTCTCTTAAAATATCCATTATTTAGAGAACTATAAAAACATGGCACATTCATGGACTAGTTTGTGTGCCTTCATACATGTACTGAAAAGAATAATATTATTGTCTCTTAAACAGCATTTTTTTTCGAAAAGTTAGAAACAGAGCAAAATTTCCTTGTTGAGTTATTTTAGTTTTTAAATATTGTGTTTGTTTTAATCACAGGAATACAATGGTGAACATATTGTTATGTTGGTAGTGCCAGTTCATTGTCTTTACATCCGTTCTTCATTATACAAATGTTTGGACATATTGTTCTAATGATGCAGAGACTCAGTTCAGTTATGTGTTTATGCATTTTCTCATGATAGTATGTGCCAGGGCACGTTTTCTGTCAATTAGTTAATATATTTTAATTTTACTGTGAGTGAGAAACCTGTAAAGTCATAACATATTTACTTGTCCATATTATTCTGATGACAGTAGTGCTTAGAAGCCCCAGTCAGGCCCCATTATGCTTGGTGATGTACTGACATTAGAAAGCTGCAGTTCCAGTCCTAATAGTTTAAAATCTAATTTAAGACAAACAAGAGGAGGAAACAAACTAAAGGCAGGAATGAGGAAGGATGACAAGAGTAATAGTGAAAGCAGCACATTGTTACCTAGAATGGTTATATGCACAACTTAATGTTTCCGAATCATTTAAAGTTTTTTTTTTTAATTATAAGATAGAAGTAGCTAAAATAGATCTGAGAAATCCTCACTGACTATCTGTTTGAGCTGGCTGTTGGCTGAAGGCATCATGGCAAAAGTAAATCTATAAGAAGAGATCTGGAAGAGCGCAGGGTAGCGCCTCTATACTACTTTGGAGAAGTATTCTATGCATGAGGTATAGCACAGAAGACAGTGGAAATGTGCTGGTGGGAGAAATGAACATACAGGCATTCAAGCTCAGGACTGTTAGGAAAGCAAAAGTGGCAAGGAACAATCTCAGGAAGGTACAAGAGAGAGATGTATGGAAGGGCAGAGTTGTGAAAGGCCCTAAAAAGCTGAGGACAAGGATCTTGAATTTGATGTGGTGGAAAAGGAGTCATCAGTGGAGGAATTCAAAGGCAGGTGATCCTGGTCAGAACAGCAGAGGAAAGGGGGTTGCAGGAGTTAAGCCAAGATATCATCAAGGCCTGGGTGCGAGCTTAGCAGGATGGAAAGAGAGAGAACTTTGGCGCTTGGAAATTCTGTTGAGTAAAAAATGAAAAGATCTGCAAAGGGCATGGTTGGGTGTGGCAGGATAGAGGGTAGAGTCAAAAATGGCTCCCAGGTCATGGGAGAATGAAGGTAGTGTTAATGGTGACAGGGAATGGGAGAAGTGGAAAGGGCATGGGAGTGGAGAAAAGGGCCCAGATTCTGTAGACTGGACCAGCAGTCTTGGCACAAATCCAGAATTAGGGGAAGGAGAGAACGTGGCTTTAAACCATCATTACAGCTCTTCAGTCCTGGGGCTAGCAAGTCTAGTTAGACTTTAGACTAGTGCAATGCAGCTAGAAGGTACAGAAGAATCAGATCCAAAGAGTTCAACTTTAAACATGTTAAATTTAAATTGACAGCGAGGCAACCGGCAGGAGATGTCAGAGAGACTGGCTAAGATGCAGGACTGGATGGTAAAAACAGATCAGGAGTGGAGATGCAGAGTTGGGAGACAGTATCCTGTGGTATAGATCATGCTTCATCAGAGGTTTAGTTAGTTTACACTATATTGAAGAGTTTCATTAAGAAATTTGTAGATATCATTTGAGTAATTTGCAGTCTCCTCTCTCATGTCCTTATCTTTCTCAAAATGAGGTTGGATATGTTTTACAGCTGCCTTTCCTTCTTTTTCCTCAGATATTTTCAAGTGTAAATACTAGGATAGTGCTTCTTACCATTTTATTTTTCATGCTACAATAGTTATCTTTTCTGATTACTGTCCTCTGGATGTATATGCTCAATTTGCATTGCCAGAGGATTAGACATATGTAATTAATGGAAGTTCTTGGTGTAAATCCATCATGCACCAAAATGAAACTATACCCACTTGTTCCTTCCTTGGTTACTTTTCTGTATGTTTTGCATCATTTCGTATGTAACATAGGTATTGTGGTGGGTTACACTATGATGTTTTCTATTGTTCCCAGACGTATTCTGCCTGAAAGTGATACTGGAATGACATCAACATTTACATTCAAAAAGCCTGAAAATAGACTGGTTACTGTATCTGAAAGTCCTGGACACTTTTAAACTAGCTCATCTTTTGGAGATATGGAGCCTGCGGTCTCTTTGTTATATAAGAAACTTTAGGAAAGGTTTTACTGCTCCAAGCCATTTCTATGGCTTTGAAAATTCAAAAGAGCCCCTTTGCCTTTATAACAGCCACCTTCTTCTTTCAGGCACTTTCATTAGTAAAAGAAACCAAAGTAAAAAGTGGAGATTTGCCAGGGTCAAAATGGGACCCTGAAGCTTGCAAAATTCCCAGTGAAATGCAGAGAAAGATGTAGATCATCACCTTCTCTCATTACTTATACCTGAGTCAAGAACATCTCTTGCAACCCTCAGACACACCCCCTTTTCAATTTTCCTGGGTTTGATCTTAAAAATGTAAAGACACTCTCTGCTTAAATCACTCTGAAACTATTAAGGGGGAAATTAAGTACAGTATTTCAGAGTTGCAGAAGTTTACCTTACTTGATTTGCACACACAACAGTATGCACGAGGCAGGTGGAGAAATAGTATGCTTACTAGTTTGAAAATAAGGCCCTATATAACACATCTCCACTTGATAGAGAAACAGTATTGCAAATGAGGGTCCAAATCCTGCAAACATTGTTTGGAGGTTCAGAGACTTGCAATTTTCATTGAGTTATGGGTATTTTTTCCAGTTTTTTTTTTTTAAGGGGCTAATGTTTGTTAGGAGTTGGATTTTTCAAAAGTGCTCAGTGTTGGCATGCCTTGTTAACTCCAATAAGATTAGAGATATGCCAGTGATCAATGGCTCCATATCTAATTGGCAGCTGGTATCAAGCGGAGGGCCCCAAGGGTTGGTCCTGGGGCCGGTTTTGTTCAATATCTTCATTAATGATCTGGAGGATGGCGTGGACTGCACCCTCAGCAAATTTGCAGATGACACTAAACTGGGAGCAGTGATAGATATGCTGGAGGGTAGGGATAGGATACAGAAGGACATAGACAAATTAGAGGATTGGCCAAAAGAAATCTGATGAGGTTCAACAAGGACAAGTGCAGAGTCCTGCACTTAGGACAGAAGAATCCCATGCACTGCTACAGACTAGGGACTGAGTGGCTAGGCAGCAGTTCTGCAGAAAAGGACCTAGAGGTTACAATGGATGAGAAGCTTGATATGAGTCGACAGTGTGCCCTTGTTGCCAAGAAGGCTAACAGCATTTTGGGCTGTATAAGTAGATCGAGGGACGTGATCATTCTCCTCTATTCAGCATTGGTGAGGCCTCATCTGGAGTACTGTGTCCAGTTTTGGGTGCCACACTACAAGAAGGATGTGGAAAAATTGGAAAGAGTCCAGCGGAGGGCAACAAAAGTGATTAGGGGTCTGGAGCACATGACTTATGATGAGAGGCTGAGGGAGCTGGGATTATTTAGTCTGCAGAAAAGAAGATTTGATAGCTGCTTTCAACTACCTGAAAGGTGGTTCCAAAGAGGATGGATCTAGACTGTTCTCAGTGGTAGCAGATGACAGAACAAGGAGTAATGGTCTCAAGTTGCAGTGGGGAAGGTTTAGGTTGGATATTAGGAAAAACTTTTTCATTAGGAGGGTGGTGAAGCACTGAAATGGGTTACCTAGGGAGGTGGTGGAATCTCTTTCCTTAGAGGTTTTTAAGGTCAGGCTTGACGAAGCCCTCGCTGGGATGATTTAGTTGGGGATTGGTCCTGCTTTGAGCCTGGGGTTGGACTAACCTCCTGAGGTCCCTTCCAACCCTAATATTCTGTGATTCTATGGTTCAGTGCTGAGCACTTTTGAAAGTCCTACCCTAACTGTTTAATCTTCCCTAGTAAGTTTGTTTTCTGCACACGTATATTTGTACCTAACTTCTTATGAATTTGTTACTTATTTTAAAAATTCTGATTGAACAAGATTTTTTGGTCACCTGCAGAATTAGAATTCCTCCAATCACAAGTGTAAGAGGCTCAATGTTACTCTCCTGAATCTATTTCCATTTTGTAGAAGATGCTTGTTTCACAACATGTCTGTAGCGGTCTGCATTGCTATACTGAGCCATGACATTGAAAATTAAAATTGATGTATTTTAGCCTGTGGGCTATTAAAATAGGTGCTGATACTGAGCCATTGCTCAGTTCCAGTTGCTCAACTCCACTTCAATTTAAAATTATTAGATTAGAAACTAGCAAAGCCTTTGAAGATTTCATAATTAGTTTTACTTAAGGAACTCTGCCACCTTTAGATTGCAAAGGATTTATTGTCCAAGCAGAGGTTGAAGCCTAATTAATGAAAATAGGCTTTGAGAAGTGAATGTGCAGAGGCTAATCAGCTACAGCACAGTATCTTAATCAGTGTTCTATCATCTTCCTGCAAATGACATAATAAACAGCTTCTGTCATTCACTCCTGATACATGAGAGATTTATTGTTTATCAGATCTAAAAATCATAAGCCAGCAGCTGGTTCTAAATTAGTTTTGGGAGTTAGGTGCAATAACAAGCCACCCAGGAGCCATACATAACGACTTTCATAAAATTATTTTCTCCTCATGGTGTGTTCAAGTAAATTTTCCTAACAGCTGGGTCTACACAAAACTGATAGCATCTTTAAAATGTCTTCAGCAGGAGAGATTAGGTTCCAGAAAAGCAAGGCATTCAGAAGTTTATTTTATTATCTTAACCTTTGTTGACTTGAATGATTAAACAGATTCTTTTGCTCTGTTAAAACAGTTAGGCCCAGATAGTAATGCAATGTTCCTATTTGCTTAACCCTTGCCTCCCTTGTCTTTGCCTTTAATGAATTTGCTGCTTACTTGCTGCTGTATGTATTGCTTAGGGAAAAGAAATAGCTGTGTTACAATTGATGCTTTACAGGTTCTGTACTTAAGTGCAGGAAAACTGTTTTAATTTCTTCCAGTATTGACAGAAGTTGGCATGATGACAGCAAGCTCATTAAAATTAAAAAATGTCCTGATTATATGTTAAAATCAAATCACTTTTTTGCCTATTACATTTTAGACTCTGTTAGAGAAGAGCTTTATAAATGTTCCATATTTAATGGAAACTAAAGATATCAGTAAGTTTTGCTTGTTGAGGGAGTATTTGGGGGAAAAAATCAAATAGTTTGTAAGCCCGATTGACTAATACACGTACGGAAGCTTTAGTTAATATGTTTCCAGTGAATGCAGAGTAAAAACAACACTTTGGGTCTATCCTGCTCCCACTGAAGTAAGGCTATGTCTACAGTACCGCCTATGTCGGCAAACTTACGTCGCTTAGGGATGTGAATATTGCACCCCGGTGAACAACATAAGTTACACCGACCTAAGTGCTACTGTGCACGGTGCTGTTGGCTGGAGAGCTTCTCCTGTTGACATAGCTTATGCCACTCACAGGGTGGGTTTTTTTATCCTGACAGGAGAGCTCTCTTCTGTCGGCATAGACCATCTTCACCAAATGCACTGCAGCGGTGCAGCTGTGTTGGTACAGCTGCGCTGGTGCAGCAGCTTGTGTGTAGACATGGTCTTAAGCAGTAAACCCATGTTGACTTTAATAGGTGCAGGATCTAATCCAACTATATACTCTCTGATGACAAATCAGAAAATGGTTAGTAACTAGAGACTGAAGAATAAATCACTAGTCGTTACCTTGCATCAAAACCACCTTATAATGTATTTCCGGCCAGTAGCCTGATTCTTTCCCCTCTGAGGTCAGTGGTGAAGTTCCATTAATTTCAGTCAGAAGAGTATCGGTCCCCAGAGTAGGAATTTCCATACCATATCAAACCCTTTATTCATCTAACCTGGGGTCCTGCTTCAATCAGTAGCCAGCACCCAGTTCTTTAGGAGATGATGAAAGCTCTCAAGAATGTATGTTAATTAATGATGTGATGCGGCAATGTTTTCTGAACCCTGCTTGCAACTAATTTATGCCCTAATGCAGCATTCTTATCATATACAGTATTATATGGACATAAAATTATCTAATCCAGCCACATTGTAATATTTGTCTTGATGACTTCCTGGGTATCTTTCACTGACTGACTATATGCCACATAAAGAAGTATTTCTTTTTATTTGTTCTAAATGTACTGGCCATTAATTTCACCTAGTGTCTTCTTCTTCTTGTTTTGTCTGTTTAAGAGAGGAACTGATTAGTTTTAATTATACTTGCCATAATTTAGCTGCTCAAAATCAAGTCCCCTCTAGCTCTTCTCCTTTTCAGATGAAGTAATTTTAGAGCTTGTCTACATAGAAAGTTATATCAGTACAGTAGAACCTCAGAGTTAAGAACACCTCAGAAATAGAGGTTGTTTGTAACTCTGAAATGTTCAGAACTCTGAACAAAACATGATGGTGTTCTTTCAAAAGTTTACAACTGAACATTGACTTAATATAGCTTTGAAAATGTATTCTGCAAAAAAATGGTGCTTTCTCTTTGTTTTTTTAGTAGTTAATCTTTAATACAGTACTGTACTGTATTGCTTTTTTTTGTCTCTGCTGCTGCCTGATTGTGTACTTCCGGTTCCAAATGAGGTCTGTGGTTGACTGTTCAGTTCGTAACTCTGTTGTTTGTAACTCTGAGGTTTTACGGTATTTAAACCACTATACTTATAGTGGTATAACTCCATGTGTGGATTCTTGTATTACAGAAGAGTGCTTTTTTCTGGTGTAGGTTATGTCTCTTTGAAAGTAGTTTAGGCTAAACCAGAAAAAGCCACTCTTATTCCAAATAAATGTGTCCACACAGGGAGTAATACTGGTATAACTATATAGCAATTTAAATTTACACCTTATTCTGTAGTGGTATAACTTCCCATGTAGACAAGCCTTTAATCTTTGCATTGTCTCATCATATGTAAATAAAGGAGTAACTTAAACTATCTTTGTTAGGTGTCAATACTGAGGCTTAGAAAGTTTCAATGGTTTGTCTGGGAGACACTGTGCTCTAGTGAACTGCAGAGAGGCTAGGGCCCATTCTGGTTCTAACGGTGACTTACCGTGAAACCTTGAGCAAGTAATTTAACTTCTCTGAGTCTCCGTTCCCCTATCTGTAAAATGGAATCAAAGATATTTACCACCTACATAAACGGGCCTGATTATAGACTCTGCTACACCAGTTTTATGCCATTGTAGCTCCCCTTATGTCAGTAGAGTTACACCCACATAAAAGTAGTGTAGCAGAGTGGAAAATCACGCAGCGAATGTAAGCAGTAGAAGAGGGAGAACAGGACTCAAGTTCTCCAGGCTGCCCGCCTTACGTTTCATCCATTAGAAAATGTGGGCTTGGGGAATCTCTTCTTTCAAAATTCACAAAAATGGCCTTTTGATTTTTTTTTTTTTTTTACAACCACCCAGAGCTAGACTGTGCCTTTTAAGTCATGGCCCTGGGGTGCCATGGGAGAGGGCAGCTGCAGGTGTGACATCCTGGGGAAGTATTCAGTGTACTTAACCCCTATATTAGAACGCTAGCATGACTGGTCTAATGGTTGAGGGCAGTGTCTTCAATTTGTAGTTGTCCCCTTACCAGTGGTGCAAGAAGGGCAGGAGTAAGAAAGGCTCTCTCAACGTGATTTCCACTGCGTGCCCATGCTAGTCTCAAGGTTGTGAAAAATATTATACACAAAATTTCACCTCAAAATGTTGACATTTTGTAAAATTGTTTCAATTACCATGAAGTATTGCACACTTAAAATAGACAAATTTGATCAAATAAAAGTCATTATGAATATTTCACCCAGCTCTAATAAATACTTTAAATGCACTTTGTGCCATTTATCTGTTCAGACACTGCAGTATGAAATGAATAGAAACTGAATGAGCCAAGACTCTGCAAATTTTGAGCAGAGTGTCCAGGAAGGAGGCCTCTGCTTACTAAGATCCTATCCAATTCAGTTCACATCTCAGAAATGGAGTGCCATTTGATAAGGGTTGCAGATGAAACCAGACACAGGAGCCAATCCAACCCCTGTTGAAGTCGATGGGATTCTTTCCCACTGAGTTCAGTGGGTGCTGAATTGGCTCTGAGACATTGTTTTTAGACAGGATAGTTCATGTAGTTCAAGTTGAGATTGTTCATTGGAACTCACATTATGCCTGACTGTGGCATATTTACTATGTAGGCCAGGGGTAGGCAACCTATGGCACGCGTGCGAAGGCGGCACGCGAGCTGATTTTCAGTGGCACTCACACTGCCCGGATCCTGGCCACTGCTCCGGGGGCTCTGCATTTTAATTTAATTTT
The DNA here is from genome assembly GCF_013100865.1 of Trachemys scripta elegans. Taxonomy (NCBI): domain Eukaryota; kingdom Metazoa; phylum Chordata; order Testudines; family Emydidae; genus Trachemys; species Trachemys scripta. The sequence goes on along the minus strand of NC_048302.1, from coordinate 31,624,814 downwards.
AAATGAAGCTTCTTAAGCATTTTTAAAACCTTCTTTACTTTACATACAACAATAGTTTAGTTATATATTATAGACTTATAGAAAGAGACCTTCTAAAAACCTTAAATGTGTTACTGGCATGCGAAACCTTAAATCAGAGTGAATAAATGAAGACTCGGCACACCACTTCTGAAAGGTTGCCGACCCCTGATGTAGGCAATTAGATTGCAGTTTACATTAACATGTTCCCACTTAGAATATACTTGTCATTGAATTATTTCTGGAGAGGATATTGTGTTATGGGAAATTCATCTAATGCTAAAAACAAAGTAGTTCAATCAGAGTCTGATATGAAAGTATAGTAATCATAGAAAATAATATTTTTGTAACAACCCATCTCTAGCCAGAATTAGTTTGTGCTAGTTGCTAAATATCAGGTTTCTATTGAGTTTATATTAACTCTTAACAGTGGCATAATTTTAATGTATTAAAGTTATATTATTGTGTATGTGAAAAAACCCCACAATCCTTGTCATTCATTGCAGGGCATTGTGTAGGTTAGCAGAATTCTGGTGATGGAGAAAGCAGCAGTTGTGATGAAAGGGACTGTATAAAAGAGCTCCTGCTGAGAGTCTGTGGCACAGTACAGAGTGATCCTGGACACTGTATTCCCCAGGGCAGGTACAATAATTAGCTGCAGGACTGGCACTTGGTCTGAGGGATTAATTAGACCTTGAGGTGGTGGGTGGGGGAGGGAAGTCAGCCATAAAGAGTGTCAGAATCACTCTGGCCTGAAGCCTGTGTGATTTGATGTGAAATATCAGCAGCTGGCTGTAATCTTAGGAAGTGCAAGTGAGCAGCAGGTGGTAATTCCTGTCTCATTTACCACGTCTTCACAGGAACATGTAAGCTTGTGCAGCATGGGTTTATTGACAGGTCACAAGAAAAAGCCTGAGCAAGACTTCGTATGCAGTGTTGTAGCTGTCTTTGGTCCCAGGATAGTAGCAAGACAAGGTGGGCGAGGTAATATCTTTTATTGGACCAACTTCTGTTGGTGAGAGAGGCAAGCTTTCAAGCTTACTTCAGGTCACCTGAAGAAGAGTTCTGTGTAAACTTGAAAGCTTGTGTCTTTCACCAGCAAAAGATGGTCCAATAAAAGCTATTACCTCACCTACCTTGTCTCACTAATGAAAACTTTGTCACATTTACCATCCAACAGTCAACATACAGTATATGCAGCAGCATTATATAAAGCTAGTAATAATGACTTCATACTGTTACTGCATTTATAATACTGCAGTAAAATTATGATGGGGTCTTTAAAATATCTTAAATAAGTTGTGACCTTATGTAGACTGTCACAATGAGCAGAGTGTATTGTATTCCCACCAGAATGTATTCTGGGACTGCTGGTGGGAATTCCTCCACTGAAGAAGTTAGACTACAATATGATGAATATAACAGGAACAGTTACTACATTGGAGTGAAAATTCTAGAGGAAAGGAAAAGCATCAGCAAATTCTAACATTCTTCAGTTTCCTCCATACATGTACAGCCACGATATATGTTTCCAAGTTGGTAAGCAGGGCCCTATGCACTGTGCAATTCCATGGCTGTGGGCATGCTCCAAAGCTCCCTGTTCTGCTTAGGCTGTTGTGGAGGGGTTGGGATGAGGATGTGACAGTGTGCATATTTGGATGTTGTGAGCTAATGGAGTTCTGGAATGGGAATGAATTCAGACTGTGATTGTCGATGAATCTTAGTGGTTCAGTGTAGTTGTTGCTTATTGTGGTGTCCTAATTTTTGGAAGGGGAATGCAGAGTATGGAATGAGTGCTCTTTGTATGTGTGTTTTAAAACTCAAACAAAATAAACAAAATAATCCATCACTGAACAACTTTGAATCCATCCCTGATAAGAGCTCTAGTTAGAAAAAAACCCCAAACAGATCTAGGAGCTCTTGAAGGTTATATGTATAGCCGAAGGACGAAAGAAGGAGGAGAATGTATTTTGTGAAAAAGAGAGATCTTTTAATACGTTTAATTTTGAGAGACTCAGTGTGCTGAACCTGAGAAGGTGGAATGCCTCCCAGAGCTCCCAGGCATGCAGACCCATTTCTGCTCACTTTCACAAGGCTCCACCTAATATCTTTATAGGGTTGGCTAGCTCCAGAGGACACTATGTGGGGGAGGAACCATTATCCTCACTCCCTTCTACCCACTTTTGAAGCACCTTGTGCCCCTATGGGAGTAGGAAGGGGTTGAGTATGCCAGAGGGGTATGTGCAAAGCTCCAGATGAACCTTTTTAGAGGGCTGCACAAAATTTTCACAAGCCTGAGCCTTTCAGAGCTCTTGACTTGAGCAGAATGGCATCTTTTCAGAGCAAAATCTCCTTTTCTATTTCATCCACAGGTCTGGTTCATATTCAGAAGGGAATAAATCAACACTGATATGAGTTTCCATTAATATTTTAAAAATTGCCAAATTTCAAGCCTATTCTATTATATTCAGAGCTAACTATGAAAATATGTGCATTATCATGTTGTAATTGTATAGCCTACGGAGTAAAACTGAAGCTGTTAAAAGATTTCTATTTATCCTTTTTCTAATAAGTGAGATTTAATATTTATCACTGCTATTCAGGTTTTAGCTCTTTTGTTGGCTTTTTGTTTGTACCTGTTTTCATTACATAAGGATTGTAGTTTTGTCAAGAAAAGGAATGGACCATGTGCATAGTAGAGCTAATGAGTCACAGATGTAAAGATTCTGGCATATTACCATCTAATAACTTTTTAAACTCATATTCCATAATCAGACAAATGCAAATTAAATACATCTGTTTTCAAAATTATGCATCATTCCTGTGTTTGGTAGCAATGTGTGTTTAGATGTTTTTAGCTTGTTTAAAAAACATAAAAAGAGGATGATGCTGTTCTTTCAAAAATTCTATACCCTAAACGTAGCAGAAAGTAGCAAGGCCAATAAAGTTTGCTTTGTATTGTTGCACTACAGTACTAGGGTCAGTCTCTGTTCACTTCACTGGTATAATCAGGAGTAACTCCACTGAAGTCAATAGAGGTACCTCGGTATGAAATCAAAGTGAGAGGAGTGTCACATCCCAGTTCTTAAGATGTGATTTAAATGTACCATTGGAGAAATGCTACATGCATTAGAAAATTCCTATGACTTTATTTATAAAGAAAAATCTTAAATCACTGTGCTCAAAAGGGGGGCGGAAACAGAAGTGGTATTCAGCTATTTATAATGGTTAAAAAATCCTGCTGTGGCTTACAGCCTCTGTCAGGTTAAAAGTGCCTTGAGATGCTTTAGATAATATACTGTGCTACAGGATAGAAGAGGTTTTTGTTTAAAATATACCGATCAACTGTAGAAGAGAGAGGGGCCTTTTCCCTTTGTTAACAGGTCTAACTCCCACCCTCCAATGCAATACTGGAAAGGTGTAAATTGGGTGCAGAATTCACCTCTCTCATCCTCTCAGTTGGTTCCAACTCTGGTATTCTTCTCTTCCTTCATCAATACGATGAGAGTCCTGCACATGCAGGGAGAGTAGAATATGAGAGGCTAGATCCACCATGGGGGATCTGAGAGCAGAATTTTTGTCCTGAAGGTGGAGATACTGCTGTATATGTCAAGAATGTTGAACTCAGCCATCTGACTACTCCTGGTCTAGCAGAAGACCGTTGTTCAATGTGTATTATTGTGTATATACTATCAGTTTATGTGCTGAATGTCATATGTTAAACAGACTATTAAAGGCATAATAATTCAAAGTCATTTCAGGATCTGCTCTCAGTCTTTCAAGTTTCGCAGTGATCTCTTGGCAGAGCTTTGTACACGTACCTCTCTAAAAGTACTATAACATATGTTGGTTGAAAATGGCTTACACCTCAGCCAACTGTAGCCTAACAGATGTCAAATGTTCATAATTATCCATAATAATATTTGATACTGCTAAGTGGCTTTTCTCTTTAAAATTCCTTTATGTTCTTTATTCAAAATAATCAGCCAAATCTCTGATATATTGCTTACACCTAGTTCTGTTTCCCATATGACAGGCAGCGCTGTTGATAGGCAGTGGGATGTACTAAACACAGTGTTTGTTCTGTTTGTCCATTAGTAAATTGTCCGTGTGATGTTTTGTGTCGTGTTGTTTTGGTCCCATGTTATGTTGTGTCCCTAGGGTCTGCCAGGCTTCCCCACAGTTGCTGCTCTGCACAGTAATCAGATCCTCACCGTCAAGGTTTGTGCCTGACATGTACCAGTTCAGTCAGGTCTCTCTATCAGCATAAGAGTGCGCATGAATAGTTAATTTTGCCATGGGATACCAATTAGCCCATCTTACTTATTATGGACCTAATTCTGATTTCACCACACTCGGGTTTCATGCTGTAACTCCACTTATTCCAGTGGAATTACTCCTGAGATACAGCGTGAGTGAGATTAGAATCCAGCTCTGTGTGTGTTAGTATCTACCCTAGCATCCACATCACACATACTCTGGAAGGGCATTTTGGTTTGTAGATGAAGTTTTGTTATAACCGTGCTTTATTAAGACATACAGGAGTATGGAAAATGTCAAAGTACTGTTCATCAGGCACCTAATGAGCACAGGCAGATTCAATTATCTGTTTATGTGTCATGCACCAGTAGTTTAAACTGTACCCTTGCAGATACACTTTGAAAAATGTGTAAATGAAGCCGGAAGGATTTAAACAGTCTAGGTATGCCTGGACTTCAGATATCATTAAAATGGAACCATTCTTCATGGCACAATATGCTGGTTGGAAAATCTGACTGAAAATTGAATTGGTGCTTTGTCTATGGAATCTTTGCTGAAGGACCACCATGTAAGAAATGTGCTGATTTTATAGCCCTAGGATTATAAAATGTTGATGAACTCAGAGATGCCTAGAAGATTTGCTGGGAAGAAAACTTGTGTTATGTTACCTTCAATCAATCCATAAGTAACAAAGCTTCTATCTTGTATCCTGTCAATCTAGATGTTAACTCCTTTAAAAGAAAAGGCACAGATTTTATCAGACACAAGCACCAGTTTATATTATATTAGCTATTATAAATCTAATGTACATATCTTTATTTCTTTCTTGGGGCCTTCTGATGTCTATTCTTCAACTCTCTCATCTCTGAACTTCAACCTTTGACCTCACCTGCCTGATCAGATGGTGTTTCCTAAAATCAATCATGGGTTTCTCTCTGCTGATCAGCAGCTCATTAAACGCCGCCTCATTAAGGTAGTGCTTAATCTCACTGGAGTCTGGTTCTTCTTTACATTTGAATATTACTCTATACTGTACTTTTTGTCATAAGCCTTCTTTTAGTGGGTAATTAATCTGAAAAATGTCTTGGAGCCAAATAATTTTTTGTGAAATGTGTTTGTGTAAAATAGCAGTGGAAACTACACAAAGCTTTGCTAAAAAGTTCATAGTTAAAATTCAGCCAGTGAGGCTTCTTACAGTAGTTTGCCTTCTGGAAACTGAATAAAAAATGCTATTTTTTTAAAGGAAAGAAATGTGTTTTGACAATTTGTAAATTAAGTTATTGCAAAATCAGTGTATCTAAATCATAAAAGTAGCCACTTACTTATCATTATCAAACAGCTACTGAAAACAGATAAAATATAGTATGCAACTTTTCAGCAAGGCAATTATATTTCACCATCATTTTAGAACTCTACCAGTGCTCGATTGTTGAGCTTTGCAAAATTACTTTGAAAATATAACAACTCTCAGACAAACCTACTCACTCAGTCTTTGCTATGAATCTATGATCATGATGATCACAAAGTGAAAATTATACCTGCTCTTCCAAATCAATTACTTGCTTTGGGAAACTGGGTGAGTAGAGTTTTGCAAGGCAATACTAACCATCAGTGTAAATCCTGCTATTGGACACGCAGTTTCGGAACTTGAGCCTCACTCTTTGTGACTGTATTGGCTGGTTGCACCGTACAGGTGCAGCACACTAGTCTTTTGAGGCAAAGTGCAATCTCTGCCATAAGAAATGAAGAAGCTGTTTAAGACCCATCTCCATCTATGATCAAAGTAAGCATCCTGCTCAGAGCAGCTATTTCAGCCCATCAGGAACTTGTTATAGGTAAATCGGTGCCTTTTTGTGGGGCTTTGTACATCTGAAAACAACTTTCTGATGATGATTTTCTTGACTCCTGTTCAGGGTGATCAAGGACAAGCTGGACCCCCTGGTCCTCCAGGGCCACCAGGACCCAGAGGTCCTCCAGGAGACACTGGCAAAGATGGCCCCCGAGGGATGCCTGGAGTACCGGTGAGTTAGCCTAGAGGATATAGTGGCATCACTGTGGTATATGAGTGCTTTACAAGCATGAATAAATTTAAACTCAGAAACACTCCTGTGGGATGGGAAATATTATTATTCACATATTATCAATGGAAAGCAGAACTATAGGCAGGTTATATGACATGCTTATGGCAACACAGTCAGTAAGTAGCCAGGCTGGGAACAGCATCCAGATATCATGACTCCCAGTCGTGAAAATTGCTTCTCTCGGTTCCTGACCTTTCTGAATTGTTCCCTGATATTCTAATTATTGCAGTGCTGGGCAGCCTCTTTGCAAATAAGAATAGAATGTTTCCACACAGCCCCTCACTTAAAGCTAAACTTGAATCTAGGTTATTGTGTGTTTGATTTGACTTCTGGTTCCCTAATGACGATTAATATTTTTAAAAAATGAAATTAGAGGAAACAGATTATTAAACTCTGTACACTATTCTCAGAGCCTGATTCTGCCATCCATACTCAAGTTGAGCAGTATACTGCTCATCAGAAAGTCCCATACATTTCAGTGGCGGTACTCACAGTCATCATTTGTTTGGGAGGAAGAATCAGGCCTTTAGCTTTTTGGCATTTTATTGTTGGAGGTCTGACAAAACTTTTTTTAAATTAAAACATAAATACAAAAGTCACTTGGCCCTATTTTTAACAAGTCTTGGAAATGCTCATGATTTTACATTTTTGTGATGTACTAAACTCTTTAGGTTTATTTTAAGGAGATCACCCCCCCACACACACTTCCATTTTCATAGTCCTATGGGACATAAAATCAACATTGTGAAGGAAAATTCATGGTTCCACATGTGAGGCCAGGGCAGAAAGACATAAACGTTTCCTAAAGAGTCCTTTTTTTGGTAAAAAGTAAAACCAAAAGGAAAATACATCCAAGCTCATGTTCTGATCTCATTCTGAGTGCCTCATCCTACGTTATATTAACTGTATAAAATTATAGAACATAACATAACAATAATAGTTCAGCTCTATTAAAACTTGTTTGGAAAACCCAACAAGACCTGGCATTTAGAAGTCTGAGTCCAAAAAACCTTGCAAGAGTTGCCTTGAAAACCTTTGGTTAGAAGAACACTGTGAAAGGTTGTATACATCTGCTGCCTTCCATTCTTTAAGGTTCATCTCAGCCACCCATTCACTTCTGCCAGTGATGCACTATCCCTGCATTGTCAAAAAGAAACTTTGGACTTCATTTTGATATCCCTTACCCTGGTACAACTCCACTCACATAGTGGAGTTACTCCTGCGTTACAGTTGTGTAAGTGAGATCAGAATCCTCTGTCTGACTCCAATACTATAATTTTCTCTGGATAATGCACAAGAGGCTGGGGAAGGTCAACAATGATGGAGAGCGAGACTGATTATAATGTGACTTGATTTTTGCAAAGGGAGCAGAATGAGAATAAGTAGGCACAGGGACTGATTTACCCTTTTATTTCTGCAGTCCTTCCAAGCCACAGTGAAGGCACTTTAATGGGACAGTCTGTGAAACCTTACACTTATATTCCTCTATACCTGTGGATAAAGGCCTTCAATTCCTAGGGCAGTCAATACGGCACTTTTAACAAACACTAAGTTGACACGCACAAAAATAACAGTTGAGAATAGTTACCTGCAGCAACCATTTACTATATGCACAAATTGCTTCCTACCCAGTGGCAAAGCATTCATCAAAGATAGAACAATTTAGCAACAGTGTGTCAATGTCAGAGAAAGCTAGGATGTCTGAGAACTATTCCATTTCCTTTTCTAGCATTCTGTGTAAATAAACCATTTAGATATAGTTCAGGTGTATGTAACATCAGTGTTTTCTTATATTTTATTTAGGGTCCTGAGGGCCAGATTTTCAAATGTATTCAGGTGCCTAAAAAGATGCAGATAGGCACCTAGTGGGATTTTTCAAAAGCCTAAGTGGGTTTCCCAGTGAAGTCAGTGGAACTTTGCAGAATCAGCACCTTGCAGGACTGGACCTAGTCAGATGATGACCTAGTTAAATTCTGTGGGTCTCCCAAGTTATGCAGCAGCAGAGGTTGCCACAATTCAGAGATAAGCACTCCCTCACTAGTTACTGCTGTATGTATTTGGCTGAGGCTGCCCTCTTCCCAGAGTAGACACAAACTCAGCCCTCGGGCTCATGGGAATGACATTTCCTGATTTCTGCTAAATGAATCCCTGGCATCCTGACACCAGGGCTTGTTCTTCTGTGGCTGACTGATTTATATTTAGTCAGACAGGAAAGAGTTGTAAAGGGGCTACATGGCCTCTTCCTGACTGACACCTTTGTTTCTGATATTTAAATACAAATGGATCTTTGAGCTGAAGATTCATCTTCCTTGTCTCACACATCCAACAAAGCAGTGATTAGAGAGTGTAAGAAAAGAGACACTGCAGAATTCCAGGCTAGAGGACACAGACCCCTCCATCATCAGCAAACTCCATACTAGAGCAACCGTTAATGAGATCAGCAATGTGCCCTCCTCTGCAACTACGTGTATTTAAAAGAAAACTGGCCAATGATGGACCAGCCTTATCTTATCTTCCCACGTGAAACGGCCATATTGGACAGTTGCACCAACACCTAACTTTCAGTACCGCATGCATCCTCAGAAGGGAATGGAATGAGAAATCAGGTTTCACTGCAGTTACTCTGGGGCTTTCTCAGTATTTATGTCCCAGAATATAACAATGTGCTTCTGAAACTCTAGCATCATTTAAATTGGGTGCCTCTAGCATGCTCTGAGAAAGTTTGAAGCAACTCTGGCTCTGCTTTGCCTCCTTTACATCTAATAAGATTAGATAAAACCCATCAGTTTTGTTACACAAAATAGAGTGTCTTCTTTACCACTGCAGAGCAAATGAAAAGGTTCCTATCAGTCAGCAGAACAGTAATTCCTCTTCTGACCTACTCAGTATGAGACCGAGTTTGGAAAAATTCTAGGTTGAGATTTTCAAAGCCAACTATGGGATTTATCCATACAACTCTCATAGAAATTAATAGGAGAGGTGTGGCTTTGAAAATATCAAGCCTAGGTTTTTTTTAGCAAAGCATTAATTTGCAAAGAGACAAGGTGGGTGAGGGAATCTCTTTTATTGGACCAACTTCTGTTGGTAAGCAAGATAAGCTTTCAAGCTTACACAGAGCTAAGATCAAAAGCTTGTCTTTCTCACCAACAGAAGTTGGTCCAGTAAAAGATATTCCCTCACCCACCTTGTCTTTCTAATATCCTGCAACTGACATGGCCACAACATCACTTACTTTGCAAAGTCATTTATAAACCTACTCAAGTGTAGCTGTAAATTACTTTGAATGACAAAAAAAGCAGGTCTTGGGATACATATGCAAAACAACATTACTTAATTTTCCTTTAAAACTGCAGTTTGCTGGGAAGGAATGTTGTCTGTTCATTAGAACTGGGGACTGGAAGACAGGATATTTGGTACTTAAGAGATCTTGAATTCAGAGAATTATCCCATTAAAAGATTGAAAAACAACTAGCAACTCTTTGAAGCCCATCATGTTACCAGGAAGAATTTTTACCTGCCATTTTAGCAGCCAGTGATCATAATAATATATATATCCATGCAGCTGTCACGTGCTTCAGTAGGTATTTGGTGTAATGTAGTTAATAGACATTTTAATGTTACTAAGCAGGGAGTGAATTAGGGTGACCAGATAGCAACTGTGAAAAACAGGACAGGGGGTGGGAGATAATAGGAGCCTATATAAGAAGAAGTCCCAAAAAACGGGAATGTCCCTAAAGATGGGAACATCTGGTCACCCTAGAGTGAATGTAAATAACATTATTGATATAAATCCAATTTGTTTTTTAAGGGAGAGCCAGGAAAACCAGGTGAACAAGGGTGGATGGTAAGTACCTTTATTTCTTCTGTTTCTAGTTCACTAAATAGTTATAAAAAGTACCTTTATGTTCTCTTCATAATTAATAACTCCCAAGAGTCTTATGATTTTGTTCTACTTAACCCTTTTTTGTTACAAAAGTGTATGGATCCTCCTCTGTAATGAGAGCATTGAATTACAGATCTCCTCCTATGCACAACAGGCTGACTCTTAAGGCCAGATTCTTCTCTCAACTTCCAGAAGCAGAAGGGAACCCAAGCAGCTGGTAGAACAGCACAGAAAGGAGAAAGAGCCAGCCGAGTTGCATAATACTCCACTCCCAGGGAATCCCCATATATGTCCTCCCTTCAAAGCTTAATTGTTGCCTCTTGCCCACTTCTTTAGAGAGCCCAACTCTAACCTGGCTCTGTGGTGACAATCCTGGCCCCTTTCCCTGATGGAACAATAAAGAGGAAATGTTGCACACTGAAATTCTTCTCCCTATGAGTTTTTTCTCCATATATTGGAGCATCTGGCCCTTAATTCAGTAGTCAAGGGAATGCATTTTTTATGAGTACAATGATCTGGGAATAGATGTGTTCTGCTGCACCATTCAATTTGAAATAAAATGAGTACCATCACTTTTAACCCCCACTTCAACCAATGAGCCGGTGAAAGAGTGACTGCTGCCCAGTGCACATGTGATATGTGGTCCATACACTGTTTTTTTGTCCTTTGAGGTCTCCTCTCACAGTGCTGGCCAGGCCCAACCTCATTTTCTTATGAGAGCTGACAAAATCACAGCCCATGGCCCTTTTGGATTTGTGGATCTCTAGAAGCCCTGGGTAGCAAGATAACAGGGGCAGTAATCAGACACAAATTTGATTGCTTATAGTCTGAATTTCTGAAGTTTTGAGCAGAAATGGTGTTACTTTACCTTGAAAAACTTCAGATTATTTTGGATGGCAAAAGACACGTATTCTGAGAAGCTGATGAACCTAAGAAATGTCTAGGCTCTGAAATGCCCTGCTGCGAACAGGCAGTTAAAGAAAATCCTATGGCTTGTTCATTTGCAGATAATGGTTAAAGAAAAAAGAGTACCACCCAATGTTCTAATCAGTTTATTTTTTTTCTCCTTCCCTCTTCTGTTTTTCTGATTGCCCATTGATTATAATGTGTATAATAGCTGTGGGTTTGTTTTACATTTGCTTTAATACTGTTCTGTGTGCTCTCATTAATGCACTGTGGACCAGATTCGCTCAGGCTCTGTAGCAGTGTCTTCTAGTACAGACCTTGGCACAGAATCACCAAAGGCAAAGTCTACCTGGATGAGGTTTGCTGCAGTGCAAGGTGCCTGCAACCTCCTTGCCACTGGTTGAGACGGAGCGGACCATTCCAAAAATTAGGTTCCGTGGGATTACTCTGCTCATGTGAATAAATGCTACAGGATCAGGCCCTACACTATTTCAGTGGAAATAGGCACACCTACCTCAAAAGGACTTTATGTTGATAAAGTGCCTTGATATCTTCCCATAAATGTGAGAAGTATTATTAGAATGGAGGAAACTAAGGTTCCAATCTTTGCAATTATGGACAAACAACTGCAGGGCACAGCTTGAAACTACTTAGCTTTGCTAACTATTTTCTCCTCTCACAAATAGTCAGTCTTGCAGCCTTCCAAGTGGAATAACACTTCACAGAGCGGGATTGTTGGGAGATAATGAGATGATAGCAAGTCTTGGCAGCCTGTGTGTCTGTGTTCACCCACAGCATACAGTTATCTCACAGCAGTTGCACACCATATTGTGTGTTACTCCTTACATAGTTATTATGGCAGAGGTTTCATCACAATAGTTCTCAAAATGAACCCTCCCTATACTTTCAAAGTGTATTACAGAGACACTGTCAAGTGATATAAGGTCAGAATTCTCACAGGCTTAAAACTTGATTATTATAGTAACAAATATAATTGTTATTTAGAAGCACCAATTAAAAAAAATCTTCACACACACTTTCCCTCAGTTTGCTTGCATAACTTTTCTTACCTTTAATGAGAGTTATTCAGGCATGCTGAAGTAAGGACAGATTGGAACTAAAATGTGATTGGAGCATATAGACACAGTTTTCATATATGTGTAAGGCCTAGAGTGAGCCACAGTGACTTTTTAAATATTATTCACATGTACATACAACTCATTGGATGTATTAAATTCTTATATGTAATTTTAAAACAATTCATGCTTCTGTATGCAATAGTTTTAAATCATTTTAATGTAGCTGGATTCCTGAGACTAATTTTCTTCAGTTAAATGAGAGGTCCACTGACTTCAGTGGAGTTATAACAGTTTACACCAGCTGATGGTCTGCTCCATTTTACTGAAAGCTCTTGAACAAATAACAATGATGCATTGACTGATAAAGGAAAAACATACTTCAGATGAAATCAGTAGGGCAGTTGTTATTACAATGCCACTCCTTACCTTAGCTGGAGGGAGGTTTGGTTGGACCAGCTTGGGGATGGCCAACCCCTGGTTCCAGAGAGGCATAGGAGAGGAAGTGCTTGTGCTCAGACATGCAGGAGCTTAGTCCTCACTCTCCCAGGTGCCTCAGAATGAAGGTGGGAATGACCCTCAAGGAAAGAGAAAGGGTTCTCTGCTTCTCATTGGTCAGTGGGAGTGATAGGGGAATAGAGGGAGCCAATGAGCTCTTACAGGCACCCTCATTTCAATGTAATGATGCCCCATAAGTCTTGGGGCCATCTTGAGGCTATTGCTGCCCCCCCTCCCTTCCTATTGTTGAGATACTGTTGATTTCAGTTTCCTAGATACTGTGGCTCTGACTTATTGTATCTTCTGTACTGGGAAGGTGTTTTTTCCATTAGGGCCAAATTGGCAGGATGTCAAGGATGGGAGGGTCACTTTCCTTGCAGCATCATGGAAGACCAGTTTTAGGTGAAAAGGAATGAGAATACAAATATTTATTTAGTTTGTCACCTCTTGTGTCTTGGGTCTAATGCAGATAAAAGTTAAAAGTCAGTACGTGGAGGTAAATCTGAGTAAAAGGCCCAGGATATAACTAATTGTCATTTTTGTGTATCTGAAGAAAGAAACACTATGTCTTCTGAGACTGAGGGTATGTCTACACTACGAAATTAGTTCGAATTTATAGAAGCCGGTTTTATTGAAATCGGTTGTATACAGCCGATTGTGTATGTCCACACAATAAAATGCTCTAGGTGCTCTAGTCGGCAGACCGCGTCCACAGTATGAGGCTAGCGTCGACTTCCGGAGCATTGCACTATGGGTAGCTATCCCACAGCTATCCCACAGTTCCCGCAGTCTCTGCCGCCCCTTGGAATTCTGGGTTGAGATCCCAATGCCCGGATGATGCAAAACAGTGTCGCGGGCGGTTCTGGGTACATGTCGTCAGGCCCCTCCCTCCCCCGTCACAGCAACGGCAGACAATAGATTCGCGCCTTTTTATCTGGGTTACCTGGGTTACCTGTGCAGACAACATGGAGCCCGCTCAGCACAGCTGAGCTCACCATCACCATATGTCCTCTGGGTGCCGGCAGACGTGGGACTGCATTGCTACACAGCAGCAGCTGCTAACTGCCTTTTGGCGGTAGACGGTGCAGTAGACTGGTAGCCTTCATCGGCGATCTGGGTGCTGGCAGCCGTGGGGCTTGCCTTTTGGCAGTAAATGGTGTATTATGACTGTTAGCCGGCCTATTACAAGTCGGGTCATCGCACGTTAGCAGAGTCTTCCCTGAGCAGCAGCTCGTACAATAGGCCTGAAGACCATCGTCATACACCGCCCAGTATTTGCTGCCAAGCACCCAGAAAGATGCCGAGGGCTATCAGTCACGCTGCACCGTCGTCTTAAGATGTAAAAAATAGATTTTCTCTGTATTCATTTGCTTCCCCCTCCCTCCGTCAACAGGGTTTTCAGTTTAATCTTTGGGGGGGACCAGTCTGTGACAGTTGTTTGTGTCTCTCCCTGATGCACAGCCACCGTTCTTTATTTTAATTCCCTGTGCCTGTACGCCATGTCGTCACTCGGCCCCCCTCCCTCCTTCCCCTAGGCCGTCAGATACTACGTTTGCGCCACAGCTCGAGCCGAGAAGCGGTTCGCGCCTTTTCTTTGAATTCTGGGTTGAGATCCCAATGCCCGGATGATGCAAAACAGTGTCGCGGGCGGTTCTGGGTACATGTCGTCAGGCCCCTCCCCCCTCGTCACAGCAACGGCAGACAATAGATTCGCGCCTTTTTACCTGGGTTACCTGTGCAGACAACATACCACGGCAAGCATGGAGCCCGCTCAGCTCAGCTGAGCTCACCGTCACCATATGTCCTCTGGGTGCCGGCAGACGTGGGACTGCATTGCTACACAGCAGCAGCTGCTAACTGCCTTTTGGCGGTAGACGGTGTAGCATGAGTGATAGTCGTGGGGCTGGCAGCCGTAGTGCTGCATTGCACCAGCCCCTTGCAGGCGATGGTATATTATGACTGGTACCCGTCGTCGTCGTACTGGTATGGCTGTCAATCATGGCCACCTGGGCAGACATGCTACTGTTTCGATGATGACGGTTACCAGTCATAATATACTATTTTCTGCCAATTGCCCAATATTGTCTGCTAAGCACCCAGAAGAGGCCGAGGGCGATGCTGGGTGCTGGCGGACGTGGGGCTGGCAGACGTGGGGCTGCATTGCTACACAGCAGCAGCCCCTTGCCTTTTGGCAGATGATGGCATATTATGATTGGTACCCGTCATCGTCATACTGGTATGGCTGTCACTCATGCTGCAGCGTCGGCTGCCACCTTAAGATGTAAAAAATAGATTTGTTCTGTGTTCATTTGCTTCCCCTTCCTCCGTGAAATCAACGGCCTGCTAAGCCCAGGGTTTCCAGTTTAATCTTTGGGGGGACCATTCTGTGTGACAGTTGTTTGTGTTTCTCCCTGTTCCTGTACCTGTACGCCATGTCGTCACTCGGCCCTCCCTCCCTCCCGCCCTCCTTCTCCTGGTCCATCAGATACTACTTTCGCGCCTTTTTTCTGACCAGGCGCCATAGCTAGCACTGGGATCATGGAGCCCGCTCAGATCACCGCGGCAATTATGAGCACTATGAACACCACGCGCATTGTCCTGGAGTACATGCAGAGCCAGAACATGCCAAGGCGAAACCCGGACCAGGCGAGGAGGCGATTGCAGCGCGGCGACGAGAGTGATGAGGAAATTGACATGGCCATAGACCTCTCACAAGGCACAGGCCCCAGCAATGTGGAAATCATGGTGTTACTGGGGCAGGTTGATACCGTGGAACGCCGATTCTGGGCCCGGGAAACAAGCACAGACTGGTGGGACCGCATCGTGCTGCAGGTATGGGACGATTCCCAGTGGCTGCGAAACTTTCGCATGCGTAAGGGCACTTTCATGGAACTTTGTGACTTGCTTTCCCCTGCCCTGAAACGCCAGGATACCAAGATGAGAGCAGCCCTCACAGTTGAGAAGCGAGTGGCAATAGCCCTGTGGAAGCTTGCAACGCCAGACAGCTACCGGTCAGTCGGGAATCAATTTGGAGTGGGCAAATCTACTGTGGGGGCTGCTGTGATCCAATTTGCCAGGGCAATGAAAGACCTGGTGATAGCAAGGGTAGTGACTCTGGGCAACGTGCAGTCAATAGTGGATGGTTTTGCTGAAATGGGATTCCCAAACTGTGGCGGGGCCATAGACGGAACCCATATCCCTATCTTGTCACCGGAGCACCAAGCCACCGACTACATAAACCGCAAGGGGTACTTTTCAATGCTGCTGCAAGCCCTGGTGGATCACAAGGGACGTTTCACCAACATCAACGTGGGATGGCCGGGAAAGGTACATGATGCTCGCGTCTTCAGGAACTCTGCTCTGTTTCGAAAGCTGGAGGAAGGGACTTTCTTCCCGGACCAGAAAGTGACCATTGGGGATGTTGAAATGCCTATCGTGATCCTTGGGGACCCAGCCTACCCCTTAATGCCATGGCTCATGAAGCCATACACAGGCAGCCTGGACAGGAGTCAGGACCTGTTCAACTACAGGCTGAGCAAGTGCCGAATGGTGGTGGAATGTGCATTTGGACGTTTAAAAGCGCGCTGGCGCAGCTTACTGACTCGCTCAGACCTCAGCGAAAAGAATATCCCCATTGTTATTGCTGCTTGCTGTGCGCTCCACAATATCTGTGAGAGTAAGGGGGAGACATTTATGGCGGGGTGGGAGGTTGAGGCAACTCGCCTGGCCGCTGATTACGCGCAGCCAGACACCAGGGCGGTTAGAGGAGCACAGCAGGGCGCGGTGCGCATCAGAGAAGCTTTGAAAACGAGTTTTGTGACTGGCCAGGCTACTGTGTGAAACTTCTGTTTGTTTCTCCTTGATGAACCCTCCAACCCCCCCCCCGACCCGGTTCACTCTACTTCCCTGTAAACCAACCACCCCACCCCACCCTCCCCTCCCCTCCCGCTTGCAGAGGCAATAAAGTCATTGTTTTTTCACATTCATGCATTCTTTATTAGTTCCTTACAGAGGTAGGGGGATAATTGCCAAGGTAGCAGGGATGGGTGGGGGAGGAGGGATGGAAAAGGACACACTGCATTTTAAAACTTTAACTCTTATTGAAGCCCAGCCTTCTGATGCTTGGGCGATCATCTGGGGTGGAGTGACTGGGTGGACGGAGGCCCCCCCACCGTGTTCTTGGGCGTCTGGGTGACGAGGCTATGGAACTTGGGGAGGAGGGCTGTTGGTTACACAGGGGCTGTAGCGGCGGTCTCTGCTCCTGCTGCCTTTCCTGCAACTCAACCATACGCTCGAGCATATCACTTTGATGCTCCAGCAGACGGAGCATTGCCTCTTGCCGTCTGTCTGCAAGCTGACGCCACCTATCGTCTTCAGCCCGCCACCTCTCCTCTCGTTCATGTTGGACTTTTCTCATCTCCGACATTGACTGCCTCCACGCATTCTGCTGTGCTCTATCAGCGTGGGAGGACATCTGCAGCTCCGTGAACATCTCGTCCCTCGTCTTACGTTTTCTCTTTCTAATGTTCACGAGCCTCTGCGAAGGAGAAACATTTGCAGCTGGTGGAGGAGAAGGGAGAGGTGGTTAAAAAAGACACATTTTAGGGAACAATGGGTACACTCTTTCATTACAAGGTCGCATATTTCGGCTTGCAGGCAGCCATCGTAGGCCACAGTGTTTTGGCTTATTTAACCTTCTTAACATGCGGGAAAGGTTGCAAACAGCAGCGCATTTCCCATCTCAAGGATGAATTGGGTTGTCCATTTAAAATGGGGTTTCAATGTAAAAGGAGGGGGCTGCGGTTTCCCGGTTAACATGCGGCACAAACACAAGTAAACCACCCCCCACACACACACACACACGATTCTCTGGGATGATCACTTCACCCCTCCCCCCCACCGCGTGGTTAACAGCGGGGAACATTTCTGGTCCGAATAGCAGGAACGGGCGCCTCTGAATGTCCCCCTTAATAAAATCACCCCATTTCAACCAGGAGAGCTTTCTGGAGATGTCCCTGGAGGATTTCCGCTCCATCCCCATACACGTTAACAGACTTGCTTGCTTTTTTTTGTAATGTTTACAAATATTTACAAAGTTACACTCACCAGAGGTCTCCTGTGTGCCCTGAGGGTCTTGGGTGAGTTCGGGGGTTACTGGTTCCAGGTCCAGTGTCACAAACATATCCTGGCTGTTGGGGAAACCGGTTTCTCCGCTTCCTTGCTGCTGTGAGCTACCTACAGTACCTCCATCGTCATCTTCCTCGTTCCCCGAACCGTCTTCCCTGTGTGTTTCTCCAGTGAGAGAGTCATAGCACACGGTTGGGGTAGTGGTGGCTGCACCCCCTAGGATCGCATGCAGCTCCGCGTAGTAGCGGCAAGTTTGCGGCTCTGCCCCGGACCTTCCGTTTGCTTCTCTGGCTTTGTGGTAGGCTTGCCTTAGCTCCTTAATTTTCACGCGGCACTGCTGTGTGTCCCTGTTATGGCCTCGGTCCTTCATGGCCTTGGAGATCTTTTCTAATACTTTTCCATTTCTTTTACTGCTACGGAGTTCAGCTATCACTGCTTCATCTCCCCATATGGCGAGCAGATCTCGTACCTCCCGTTCGGTCCATGCTGGAGCTCTTTTGCGATCCTGGGAGGACTCCATGACGGTTACCTGTGCTGATGAGCTCTGCGTGGTCACCTGTGCTCTCCACGCTGGGCAAACAGGAAATGAAATTCAAACCTTCGCGGGTCTTTTCCTGTCTACCTGGTCAGTGCATCTGAGTTGAGAGCGCTGTCCAGAGCGGTCACAATGAAGCACTGTGGGATAGCTCCCGGAGGCCAATAACATCGAATTCCGTCCACACTACCCCAATTCCGACCCGCAAAGGCCGGTTTTATCGCTAATCCCCTCGTCGGAGGTGGTGTAAAGAAACCGGTTTAAAGGGCCCTTTAAGTCGAAAGAAAGGGCCTCGTTGTGTGGACGTGTCCAGGCTTAATTCGGTTTAACGCTGCTAAAGTCGACCTAAACCCGTAGTGTAGACCAGGCCTGAGGTAACCCTAATTCCCCCTTGAGTGTGTGTGGGGTAGGGAGAAGATTCAGGGGTGGGCTGAGTTGTAAAGTTAGACTAAAGTGAGTCAGCTCTGAATTATTGGTTAGCTGGTGTGTGGCTATTTACCTCCATACTGAACTAAGTAAAATGCCTGGTATGTGAGGGGGTGGGTGGATTGTGCCCCTTCCAACCGCCACACTTGAAGCCTGCTGCTTACTATCCATCCCTGTTGTCTGTGTTTTATTTGCCTGTGTGTCCTGACCAATATGTTGTACAATCTTTAATACCCAAGAAGTGGTCCCCATTATTTCCTTCTCATTTTCAGAACTGAGAATAAGAAATTGAATTGCTGATCATTTTGTACCAGGAGTTAGAATTTCTGGTTGCAATCTAATGAGTGCCTCATTTGTGGTTTGTGACAGGAAACCTCAACTCTGGCACTGAAATATTAATGTTCTTATACTATTTTTTATGAATACTTTGCCGTTTGCATTTGGAGTGTTTAAACACTTCTTAAAGCATTTTGTGTCAAGTTCAGCGGTATGTGCCAGCTGCTTTGTGCCACATCAGTGGCACAGAGCAGCTGGACACCTGGCTTTACAGTCAAGTAAGCCAAGCTTACAGCTGTTTTGCATCCCTAGAGTAGTGCAAAGCAGCCAGAGTGCACTGGTGGTAAATATGGACCTTTGCTTTTGGGATGAAAAAAAATTTTCATGCCACAATAATCCTCCCCAGTGCAAAACCACCCCAAGCTACATATAAAGTCTGTAGGATTAACAACTTTGCGTTTATCCATTTTCACTGGGCAATCCTTCTAGAAAACATGACCTACATGTTGTTGTTTTCAGATATGCAAAATAAGGGCCTGATCCTGGAGTCCTCTCTCATAAGAAACTGTCACCCTTGAAGAAGACTGCAGGATCGGACCCTGAATTCTCAAAGTGAAAGATCTTGAAACTGAAAACCTATTAATTTTCATATGGAGAAAAAGAAAATAATCTAACTCTATGAAATAAACTTAAAGGGGATGTCAAAACAGAGACTGTGAAGTGCTATTAGTTTAAAGTTTGGTGAAATCCTGAGGGGTAAATCGTCAGCTGATGTAAATTCCCATAGCTCCACTGACTTCAGGGCAGACTTCACTGAAATCAATGGAGCTGTGGGAATTTACACAAGTTTAATAATTTTGCTTTTATACATGTAGGATATAGACAAAGCTGTAATGCACCATTTGTGCCATTCTGGCAGTGTAGTCAATATAAATCCTGGATGAGGTTAGTTTAGAATTAAGTTGGCTACAATTTGCAACTTAAGAGCTAAAAGTTGGCAGTCAAATTTTCAGCCTATAAATCCTGAGGCAATTATTCCTTCCTCCAACACAAATCTACGTGGCTGTTTTGAGTTGCTAGTGCTAGTGCCAGTAAGAATGCCAGTCATTGGTTTTTCATCCTTTTTAATATGTTCCTATACATCAAGCCTCTGCATGTTTCAATTTGGCGTCTCATATGAAAATATAGCATGTGTTAGTATGCTTTTGTATGTTTTAAATATACCTCAAGGATCTCTAGCCTTTGTGAGTAAACTAGTTTTAGTTGTTTTTCAGAATGGATAATTGTCTCTCTATTTTGGAAGGAAAAAAACATGTAACTAGTTAAGATACTGAGGTGTTAGGCCAAATTTTCAAAGATCTGATCAACAGGTAAGCTATACAAAACATATGTGCACAAATTGTGTGTGTAAGCCAGTAAATGAGAAAATTAAATCAGTTTGCATGTGTAAATATGCAAATGAAGGGTTTTGTAGGAGCAACAGATGTACAAATATTTTGCATGGTTCATATGGCCCAAATTCTAAATGCTTAACAAATTATGCACTCTACAAATGCAGTACATTTTCAGTACATTAGTACAGAATAGTGTACAGTCATACGGATGTACTATAATATCTCCAGTGGAGTATTTAAGGGCTGTTCCGCAAATAATGAACATTTTGGGCTCTATCCAGCTGATATTTTCTATAGCTTTCCAAAATGAGAAAACTGCTGAAGATTAAAGGTGCTGGATGCCCAGCTGGCCAACTTAAGTCAGGTGGTCTCTGTCTACTGCAAAATTCCTTTCTCTCCCACCAAAAAAAAACAAAAATGCCCAAACCTGAGTGACAGCATGTTGCAAAAGAGGCATGTAACAGGCAAAATATACTTGCCTTAATTGCAATTTGTTCAGGCAGACAAATTCCCTATTCTTGTGAAAAATGTCATCATAACTTTAATGATCACAGATGATCAGTTTTTGGTGCTAATCTCATCCCAAAAATAGCACCTCCTATGGAATAGCATGTGTAGCATCAGACTGGAGTATTTGCTCTGTATTTACTCAGAGGATGAATGCTACTACTGAATTATCAGATCTGCTTTCTGCAGTACCAGGACTTTATCGGGAGGTTTTACTATCCTGAAGTGGCATTACTGGAGGCATCTAATCCTTTTAGTTCTAGCTTTTGTACTATTTATCACTGAGCTCCTTCAGTGCTATCAGTTAAAAAAAATCAGTTTGGGCATATTTCTTTCCTGTATGTCTTTCTTTCTATATCTACATGACCTATTCTGGAGGAGCAAGTTCATGAAAGAAGGAAAAGGCATGTCTCCTCACTTCCTCCTTCTGTTGATGCCTCCACCCATGCTCTCCTCTCGCCCCCCCCCGCCCCCACCACGTGTTTGACATCTTGCCCCTCCTGCTGGCGTCTTCCATCCCAATTCTTTAGTGTTCCATACTTTCCCCTTTCATCCCTAATCTACACTTACCAGTTCTCCTGTCCTCTGGCTGCTCAGCCCTGGCTCCTCCAGTTGGTGCTGTCCCTGCTTTTGCCCTTCCTTCAGTCAATGAAGGACTGAATTCACCCCAGTTCTTCCCTATGTGATCTGCCAGTAACTCACTCATTCTGTTATCCTCATGGACCAGCAAATCCAATGGAAGGCAGTTAACTAAGTATGATGTATGTTAACATTTAACTGATTCTGAAAGCATCTTTTAAAATACAATGGATATTTTTACTTTCTTTATCCACTTGGGACCCTGAGAATGAGTTAACAATATCTTTCTTTGTCAAACTAAAATTTTGAGCCATATACATGAAACCACAGCGGGACAATGGAGAATTTTTGTTGGTATTTTTTAAATTACTATTCATTTAAAAAAAGTTTTAGGAGAACAGTTTTGTCACATCACCCTTTACATTCGTAAATTACTCTCTTGTTCTAGAAATTTTGAGTTTTACTTTAATTCACAAACTGTGTGGCATAAACGGATGAAAATCTATGTACATAAACGTCAAAGGGAAGTTTTGCAAACATCGGGGAACCTAAACTGACCCAAAAAAGGAACCAAAGTTGAAATGTTGAAGTCATAATGCAAACCAAATTAAATGGTAAAATGTTATCATCACTGAGCCAGATCCTCAGCTGGTATAAACTAGCATTTCTCCACTGACTTTCTTGAAGCTATAGCAATTTACCTTAGCTCAGGATGTGACCCATAGTTTAGTTCCAAGAGTATATTGGTCAATTTTTAATTATCTCCTCTGTACTTGTGTTATTATCAAATAGAATGACACTTACATTTTCTGGGATGCCATAGCAACAGAGATCTGCTGAAGAAAAGCACTATATGAAAACTAATTAATTGCTGCTGTTGTTTTTTCCATCAGTGAAGACATATAGCACTGAGGCCACTACTTACTCAGAATTTATGTGAAGTTTCCTATCTGATAATTAGCTTGTTTCTTACTTAGCTATTGTTTTATCCAGTTGACTTCACCAGTACTAAAGCCAAATGCAGTTAAACATAAATACATGCTATAAGAATGAATTACCACTGCATGGGGCAAGTCTCCTTTTGGAGCCATACAGGACCATATTTTCAAAACTTCTTCATGTGCTCATTGTGCATACAAAACAGGATCAGTGAAATCCGGGCTCCAGTGAAGATAATGACAAAACCTTCATTGACTATGCAGCCTAGATTTCACCCCTTATATAAGATTAGAGCTTTACACTGTCCCCTGGTTCAGATTTCTATTTCAATTTTTCTGCCCTCAGGCTGGCAGGGGCTGGAAGTTTTGTAGGGCGAGCATACAGGGAGCAACAAAATGTGTACTGTCTCTTTAAAGGAGCAGCAAATTTGTGAGGTTTTGCAAGTGTTCCAGTGAGTGGGACTGGACACTGCAGGGGAGACGGTTTGGGGAAAACTCAGGGCTGGAAGGGCTCTTGGTGTCACCTTGCAAGTAATAACTAGGCTGTGAGCCAGCTGCTGCTGGTATCAGGGCCCTGAGCCAAAGCTGCACAGCATAGAGTCACCAAGGGTTACAGGGCAGACAGTGACACAGCCACTTACTGGTCTGGGTTGAAACCTCAAGCATCACACAACATGCAAGTAGGTAACGGAGGAGTTTTTTAAAGTCACAGTATCACACTTTGATATAATTATTTATTGCCATTGAGAGGTGTTTTACTTCATTATGTTTTAAAAGCATCTAATGTAAATATGCTTCAATAAGCAAAAGCACTCAAGTGTCCTTTACTTTTTCATTACGTTTTCTCATTTGGCATTTACATTCGCTATCCATGAAATTTGATATCTTGTAAAACAAATCATCTGTGCTATACCAGACATACAAATAAAAATGGTCAGAGTTCATATTTCTTACATTTCCTTGAACATTAAACATCTAGGTAATTTGAAATTGGATACAAAAACACCTTGAGTGATTCTTCCTAAAATATTACAATCTGAAATTACTTACTTTTGAACTACATTGTAATATTTACAGAACAGATTTATATATTTCCTCCTCACTATAACACTTTTTCCTGCTCTGTAACTTGCTAAAACACACATAGTTAACAGACTGTGCTTAAAAATATTAGGACAATATAATGATTATACTGTTCTTTCCCCCACTTTTTCATTTTAACAGGAGAGTTGGCTGTGTAAGGCAGTTCAGAAGAAAATCCTGGTCCCACTGAAGTCTATAGTTTTGCCATTGACTTCAGTAGCACCAGGATTTTACTCCCGGTGTTTACTAACCAGGGAACACCCAAGTATCAAATCATCGGACACACCTCCATTGGTTCATCTTTGCTGTTCTCAACCCTAAGGAGACATAACTCCAGAGACCAATTAAATTCACAAAGTAGTGATTAAAGCCAATCTGGAAGTCTTCTGGCTTTTACATGCACACTCACACAAACCTGTTGGGTCACCTTATCCCAGGATATCCCATTTTCCACTGGCATCAGATGGATGCATGTGCAATATGTTGTACACACACTTAGGCTACGTCTTCACTACCTGCCTGAATTGACGGGTAGAAATCGATCTCTCAGGGATCGAATTATCGCGTCTCGTTGGGACGCGACAGTCGATCCCCGAATCGACGCTTGTACTCCTCCACCACAGGTAGGAGTAAGCACTGTTGACGGGGGAGCCGCGGAGGTTGATTTGCCGCCATCCTCACAGCAGGGTAAGTCGGCTCGGATACGTCGAATTCAGCTACGCTATTTGCGTAGCTGAATTTGCGTATCTTAAATCGACACCCTCCTCCCCCTTAGAGAAGACGTAGCCTTAGAATCAGCTGGAGCAATCGATTACACAATTAGCAATATGAGAGTCTTGTGAACTACAGCCTCCCTCCAGCCTCTCATTCAGAACATATGTGCCAGTGGTTAGACTCCAGAAGACATTCTCAAACCTGTCTTCCATCCCTGGTAATGCTCTGTGTTACCTTCTGAGATATTAGCTAGCTAATTTACTCACTGTGTATCTTAAGATATTATACTGTTTAAAGAAGAAGCTTTACAAAGATTTTTATGGCCTCTGATTAGCAGAAGCTACACTTTTATTTTTATTGTATTTTAGCATTTTTCAGCTCCCTATTTTGTGCAGGCATTACAGCCAAGGTATTGAAAACTGACTGCTTCAGGTTAGCCTTCCCAGTCCACATTAGAATTTAAATAAAAGTGGCGTACTCTTCAAATGTGCTGAGCACCTGCAGCACCCATTGACTTAGTGGGATTTCAGGGAGCTCAATGTTTCTCAGAATCAGGCCACTTTAATTTAGGTTATGAAACATGGATTTAGGAGCCTAACTTCAGGTATCAGGTTTGAAAATTTTGGCCCAAGTCTCACAACAGGTCATTAAAATAGATAAGTATTATCATCCCAATTTGCACAGGGGATTGAGGCACAAAGAGATTAGTAGATTTAGATAAGCTACATGAGCATCTTCAGTATTAGTGGAAATAGAAATTAGGTTTAGGTCACTTGTCCCCAAGCCCTGTTCCTTAACTACAATAACATCCTTTCTGCTGCTAATGGTGATAGTGACAGTAGGCCAGATGCTACTCTATGCTAGACATGAGGAAAGTAGCAAAGTAATGTAGATTGGGCCTTACCCTAGTATGTGTTTCACCTGTCTCCATACACTGCAAAGGCTCCTGGGCTTGGGCGAAAGGTAGAACTGAGATGGGGAAGAGGAGAAGGTGCTCAGGCAGCATATGCCTTTCAAGTTCAGCCAGAAATTCAATAAATAGCTACCCAGATATTATCCTGGTTGAATGTGCAGCTGCAAAGCACCGCTGAGAAGGGTTTCATTGCAGCCACTAGCAGGGACCAGAACGTGGCTCCTGCGGGAGCTGTGCTATGGAAGGAAAAGACTTAGAATGCTGTTTGGAAAACTGAGCCTCTCTGCAGATGCTTCTGGAGCTATCCCAAGAGCTAAAAGGGGTCCAGTCCATCAGGTGGGCAACACAGCCCTCTCCCAATTCCAGGGAAAAAATGGGAAAATACTATACATTTTACATTCCGTTTCCTAGTTCCTAGTTTAGCATGTAGGGTAGCAAGTGCTCCCAATTACAGTCCTAATAAGAAAAAGTAATTAAAATCATTTCCCCCCTGGATATTTTACTTATGTGCTTATATACATATATTAGAGAGACAAGGTTGGATAGGTAATATCTTTTATTGGACCAACTTCTTCAGCTCTGTGTAGTTCAAAATCTTGTATCTTTCACCAACAGAAATTGGCCCGATAAAAGATATTGCCTCACCCACCTTGTCTTTCTAATATCCTGGGACCAACCTGGCTAAAAGAACACTGCAAATATATATATGTATCAATCCTATATTATTCTAAAAGGGAAGGCTTCCAACATGCTTTGTTAGAAATTGTAGACAACTCATTAAAAATAGAATCTAAGGGAAGTACAGAACATGCTAAAATTTTGGTATTTAACTAAGTTCTCTCCTTTGGTATATAAATGGCTACATTTCCATTGTTCTACCTAGGAGACCACTGGAAGGTGGGTGGGGGAGGAATCATCAGTGGATCAGTTGCACAAAGTTTCCACATAGCTTTGAGTGCCAGATCTTCCCCAGTCCCAATGCCACAGGGCAATCCGTCAAAGGAATACTGCTCCCATTTAACTGAGCTCAGCAGTTTGGAAGTTCACAGGGTAAGAAGCGCCAAAGAGTCCTGGGGCACCTTATAGACTAACAGAAGTATTGGAGCATAAGCTTTCATGGGTGAATACCCACTTCGTCAGATGCAGGGTAAGAAGCACTTGTCACCCTGAATAAATTGTGAGAGTAAAACTTTTGGGTAAGTTTTTAATTACAACTGGCATTTCTGAGTTTAGTGCTGGAGGCAGCCATCTTGCTGAAGAGTGATATAATCTTTGACTCAAGTAGTGTAAGAGCTCAATGGAAGAGACAGGAAAACAATTTCCAACCTGGTTTAATACAGGTTTGGGTTTAAGCGCCATAAAGAGAACACTAATCATGACATAAAATACTTAATTTTAAAATATCATCCACTATTTTCTTTGCACAACTGTTAATCCATTTAAAAAGCACTTTAGGAAGTATTTTACCATCTCTTCCACTGGGTTTGCATGCATTTAGACTTTATCTGAGCTAGGGTTTTCTTTCAATTGCTATTTCAATTCAGATTTCTTTCAATTGCCACTACAAGTTCAGTTCCATCTGATAGCAATGTCAGGAGCTCTATTGTGAAAATCACCAATGGAATTAGACACAATACTTAAAACCACCTGCCTGTAGCCCTGTCTATACTAGAGCTCCAACTACTACTGCCCCTGGTGGAGCTGGAGTGATGATAGCAATGGTGGGAAATGGTGGGAAAACGCCTAGTTTGGCACAGCCACAGGGTCACAGATTACATCACTTTTCAGCAGAGTAGAAGCCTCTGGCACTAGACACAGAAATGCCCCAAATATAATTAATAAATTCACATTTCACAGTTTATTCCTGGAGATAGCAATAATATATTAATGATATTAACTTCTATTTAAATAGTCACTTTCTGCTGAAGGATCCCATATGGCTCTTCAATACCACAGTGAGAGATACCTTAGAAGAAACATAGAGAGATACCACTTCTAAAAGTATGTACATAGAGCACCACTGAAATGCAGCTACGTTTGTGATGGAGGTCAGCAAAGAACAGGAGCACCACAGTTGGGGGAGGGCAAATTTTGCCAGAGATCCCCTGCTAAACCCTTGCTATAACAGTACCGTGGGTTTTTTAAGCTGTCATCCAAATTTTTTTTTTCACCCTTCCAATCTGGAACTAAGGGTTCTTGGTACAGGCTTCCTTTAAAGAACTCATTGTTACGATGCTATTGTTTTCATTTTGGAGGTGTATGAGGCACTATACTGCATGTCTCAAGGTTTATACGGGTGCTATTTTTGATAGCATGGTCAATGTAACAGTGTTTTTGATGGCCTTATTCCATTTTACCCCATGTACCTGGATCAGTCTACCTCGTCTTGTGTACCAAGTGACCTTACTATCCTTTTTCAGACCCCTAATCAAAATTCAGGTCTTCAGTCTAGCTAATGCCTGCTCTGATGCTACCTTCCGCTATACTAATGCTTAAGCATTTAGGGCTCTATCAGACCTTCGGGCCACTCTCCTGCATTACAGCTATACTGTCTGAGTGGGAGCTCCAGTATGCTTGGTGTGGCAATTGCTGTTCCCCCAACGGGGTGCACTGCAATGTGTGCTCTTTTCTGTGGTTAGCCAGCTCTGCTGGCCAGTACAGAGGGAGGTAGTGCCATGGCTCCAATACACCGAAGTCAGTGCAAAACTGCCATTGGTCTCAATAGAATGGTTAAGAGCCCTACATTGTAACTGTATTTCTTCAGGGCACACACTTTGTATATAAAGTGCCTCACACATCACAGTCATTATATAAACAATAATAATAATGTTCAAACTGGAAAAAATATGGTGTGCTCCCACTATTCCACAGTTTATCCTTTTTTATCAGCTATTAGGAGTAATGGGATGATGTAACCACCCACAGTACACCTCTCTATTTGAGTTACTTGATCCCAGTTATCAGAGGATGCTAACAGTTATCAAGTATGCCTGATACAGGAGAAGTGCAAGGAGCCCTTTTGCTCACTAGCACAGCTATGTGGAAAGCTGTAGCATTGCTGTAAGTAGCACAAGGGGAATCTGATAAGGGTGAGGGATTCGTCTGAGAGTTTCTAAATTAATGGGTGTCGTGGTGACTGGCACTAGAAAAGGTTTCTCTCCTTTTTCAATCTGGGAGAGAGAGAGAGAAATACACCTTATAAATTATCACCGTATGTTTTTATGCCGCTGACCGCTTACCCAATGTACTGCACTCAACTGGACACACACACACTATCAACATCCTACTATTTTTTCAACTTCACCTTGAAATTTCTTGCACTTTGGTGCCACCCACGATTAACAATCAAGAAACATGCATTCCTTCTTTCCCACATCCAGCATTTCCCCCCTCTCGGCCACCAACAGACCTTATAACCAAACGCCAACCACTTAATGGAAATAAGAGCTGACTTACTCTACAGTTTCTTGAAATCTGTGGCCTGGAAGGACTTCTCCTCCAGCCTAGTAAACCAGATAGCAGTTCCGGCCACTGTCCTGATACTCCCCAGTGCTGAGCATACTCAATTCCCACTGAAGATTGGAAGCTGAAAGCACTCAGCACCTCAAAAGTGGCTTTCCGCATCTCACAAGATCAGGCACTGAAGTCAACAGAAAGGAGGATGCTCAGAATATTGCACAATCAGTCCCTAATATTGCTCCCATTGATGCCAATGGCAAAACCCACATAGTCTTCAGTGGGGCAGGATTGGAACCTAAATAATGAGCTATCCTTATTCATGAGAAATCCAATCCAGCAATGAATTAGTCCAGGGAATTAGTGCCTGAAAGTGATAGGGTTTCTGATGGTGAAACAGGAGAACATTCTATTTCTGTATGAGGCCTTTAAGTGAAAGCTTCAGCCAAAGGCACTAACCTAAAGTTTTCAAACTTGGATGCCCAAAGTTAGTCACATAAATCCACATGTAAAACCTACATAACTCCATGCCTACTGGCAATTTTAGGACTCATAATTCACCACCGTTGGAGCTCATCCATGCTAGCAATGGTGATGGCTGTGGTCATCCAATATCTATGGGGATGAACAGTTGAAAAGTGCAGAAGGTTATCGTGGCAGGGAGAGTGTGTTGAACAGAGCACATTCTGCACCATGGACGTTCCCATGGCCTCTATCTCCACTGGCCAGTGATGGGGTAAAGATCACACTTCACTCTCTTGAGATATGTTGTAATGGCTGTTCTTCCACTGTGTGCCAGGAAACTCCAGGAGGCATTGTGTCCCTTGGCAACCTCTGCCCTGCCTTCACAGCATATGCCTATAAAGCAAAATTCATCCCTATATTTCAGAGCAGCATTTTCATTGTGCAAGCTGAGTGTCTAAACAACTCCAGTTCTGATACTGCTCCCCTTTTAAACTTGGGGCAAGTCACAAAGGGCTGGATTCTGTGTTCTCCTCCGTTTGCTTTGTGTCACTCAGGCAGCACAGAGACAATGGACATACCAGACTAGTAAAGAATTTCCCCTGCATTTGGATCTCTTCATGGGTATAAGGCTGGAAGAGGTGGCAGAACCAGCTTCTGCAACAGCTGTCCCCACCTCCCCTGGGCCATTGCCTGGGAAGAGGGATACAGGAAGGAGTTGTGTTGGAGCTGGTCTGACTTCCTCCAGGACCAACTGACATGGATCTAGGAGCTGCACGATTTCCCTGCTGCCTCTCCTCTGCAGCCAAGCTCCATTTGGGTGGAATGGAGAATCCAGGCCATTGAAGTCCCATTGAAATCAACGGGACTTGAGCATATGTTTAATGTTAAGCAGATGTTTAAGTGCTTTTTTTAAGACAACAGCCCATTAACCTCTCTGATCATCTGTAAAATAGGGATAATAATGCTTCCCTACTTCTCAAGGGTGGTGTTAAGAATAATTGGTTAATGTTTTTAAACTGTGTTGAAGAATAAAAGCACTGTAAAAGTCCCACAAATGCTATGCCGATTTGCTCAGCTACTGGCCCTAGACTAAGAGAGGTGTGTGTTGGCAGGAGGGGGAGTTTATGTACCTTTTTTCCCAAAAAATATCCATTGCTTAAATCTATCCCTTACACTGGCAAGCAAATATGTGATGTAGGTATTTAATTGTGGAGGCACACTATTTCTTAGCTGATATCAGAAGCATAAAAGCCTTAGTTTCTAAATGCTGACACATTTGCAACTATAAGAAGAAACAGACAGAATGGAATATAAAAGATTAAAAAGGGGAAAATCTGAATTTTTCAGTGTGTAGTTAATGCTATTCCAAAAGAGAGGAGAAAAGATCCATTGTACATTTCCAGCAGAAAGTTTTACTTTTCCTTGATGTCCAAAACATTAGCTGGTTTCAGTCCAACATAAGAATGCTTACACAATAGGGCATTTTTAATTGGTCATTTAAGCTTAAATTGGCTACATTATTATGCTAATTACATTATTTTCCCTTTTCAGGGGCCTCAGGGACCTCCAGGACAAAAGGTATAGTATAAACAACAATACTGTGAAAGTGATTATACTTCCTAGTGCCAAATTGCAAGCAGGAGAGGTGAATGGAATTAGCTACTGTACACCATGTACACCACACTGAAGTAGTTAGTTTAGTCTGTGAATTTTGTTTTCCGAAAATACAACTACATAATGTGAGACACAAGATTTCTAATTTTGCCCATTATAGGAAATTCAGGCAATGCAGAGCAGACTGTTTTCAATCTGTCTGCTGAACTTGCAGGTTAAAAGGTCACTATAATTTTCTTTATTCAAGTACTGTATAACTATGAAACCAAACTTAAAACACTGTGAAAGGTGGGGGATTAAGTTTCAAATTGAATGCATGTCTTTACTCAAGTAGATCAGTGCCATATGACCAAAAAAATGACCAGAAGAAATAAAGGATGTAGGTGTTGCTGATAAATGGTGTTTGGTTGGCTGTATTCAGGTGGCCTGCCGGTGTCTTCCTATTTCTATGGTAACCTGACAACTGACTTCCTGTGAATGCTTTCAGCATTATTTAGACTCATCAGAACTGACTGCTGCAGTTTGATGGAATGAACCAAGGATTTATGGGATTGAACCATTAGAAAACTACTAAATATATCAGTAATAAAAACTAGTAGATGGCACTTTGCCAGTGTGTGACCCAATTATCATGAAGGCCAAATTGTTTGAAAAGTGATTGCAGAAGGTAAACAATATAGTCAAATATGTTTAATAAAAATCATTTAATGATTTAAAATCATCTAGAGAAAACCTAAAAATATAGTTATCCTTCACAGGTGGGAATGATATTATCATCTGTTTTTCAGTCTTTGAGACTGTCACAGGCACAGCATTCTTTGAAATGTGGGTTGTTTGGCATCAGTTAAAACAAAACATTTCAAACAAAAGAAGGTAAAAGCTACGAAGATGTAACGGCTTGATCCTGCACCATTCAAGTCAATGGGAGTTTTCCCACTGACATGAATAGGAGCAAGATCAAGCCCTAGGACTAAGGAGAGGAGCGTTGTATGCTTAGCAATATACCTTCTGATAGACACTGTGTGAAATTGTAAAGCTGCCCTACTCCCCATGTTGCATTTTAAAACTACTCTTTCAGACTTGGGAGGTACTTTAATAGCCTGCTTAACATCAGCAAAACCTCTTTTTTGGGGGTTGGGGGAGGGATGTTAGAAAATCTGAAATCCCTTTGCGTGATTAAGCATATGCTAATTTTAAACCTGTTTTATTTATGCATGTTAGCATCTTATAATATAAGAAAAATCAGCAGATATCAATAAGGGAACAGTCCATATTGAAAAAAACAGTTTATCAAGAGCCTGATGGCTTACCTCCCTTCTGAGCCTGTGCGCTGCCCTCTGTCTTTTGGGAGGAACAGCAAGAATAAGTGAGCGTTCACTAGTTCCTGGTTAGCATTCATGGGCTGCTTGCATCAAGCAACAACAGGGCTGGTACAGACAATGCTACCAACTCTGCATCCTTAGGGGGCCTCCAGGTCCTAAAGGCTTCCCCAGCAGGGAAAGGGTGAAATGCTAGTTTGATATCTCTTGCTAAGGTTACAGTGCCACGTTGTATGGAATACAAACAATTTCTGACTGACTCACAGCTCTATGGAGACTAGAGCTGGAGCCTTCTGAGAGTTCAGGATGTCTCCCTTTATTGTGGCCCATTCTGGGACACATGACACATTTCCTCCTTTTCCTATTTAGCAGGAATTTTCCATCCATTATTCTCCTAACCCAATCCGTCCACAAATGCAGGCATCAGTACTGGACACATTCCCTAATGACTTCTGTGTCCCCTGACTTCTCTCACTGGACTGAACCTTCTAACTCAGGGGTCAGCAACCTTTCAGAGATGGTGTGCCAAGTCTTCATTTATTCTAATGAAGGTTTAAGGTTTCGCGTGCCAGTAATACATTTTAACATTTTTAGAAGGTCTCTTTCTACAAGTCTATAATATATAACTAACCTATTGTTGTATGTAAAATAAATAAGGTTTTTAAAATGTTTAAGAAGCTTCATTTAAAATAAAATTAAAATGCAGAGCCCCCCCCGGACTGGTGGCCAGGACCCAGGCTATGTGAGTGCCACTGAAAATCAGCTCGTGTGCATTAGGTTGCCTACCCCTGTTCTCACTGGTGTACATAGCTGAATGGAGGGGAGAGGGTCCCGCACCGATTCTTTGGTCTTGCAGAAAGTGGACCCAAATGAATGGCTTTGCAGGTGGCTCTAGATTTGTTTAAAAGAGGCCTAGGCAACAGTACACCCCGCCATTGGCAATTCCCTTCCCTTTAGAACAAACTAGCCTGTTTAAAGAGGCTCAGACACTTGTGATCTAAGCTGAGGATGTGTTTATGAATGAAAGATAAATGGATGGTTTCAATTTACTTTTTCACTGAAACTTACTGTTTAAAAAAAACCCGCTATGTCAGCACATACTGTACTGCTGCTTTCCTCACCTTCTGAATTGTCACTGAAAATTCATGATAGTTGTACAAGTTAGTCCAAAAAGACAATGCATCATAAAGAAGTTTGAATTTGTGCTAAGACTTTATAAAAAAGATCCCTCCAAAGTTATATTTCCATGCCGATTTCTTTTAAATTCTTTCTTCACGTCTGCTTCTTGTTTGATCTATAGTGGTTTTTAAAGTTTTGATTGTAGTAAGTTTAAAGCAGTTTAAAAGGGTGGCTATCGTTTGCAGTGCCAGACAGAATTATTCCATCGTATCCCTTAAAAGTACCAAAGATAGATCAGTGCTACCAGTTGGTAGCTTTGGAACATGGTTCCCGATATGAATATTTTTGATCACACAGGTCCAAACACTAAATGTAGGGGGCTCAGTCTTCCAAATTCATGCAGAGTGGTTAGTGGAATTGAATTATAATTCTTTAGTTTGTACTGAAGGTTTCAGAACATCACAATATAATCAGCCATTTGAATTTGGTTAATGAAGTAGGACATCAAGTAGTGCAATAATTATAACACTAGGACACTTCTGATTAGTGCAGAAGGTCAAGTGGGAAGAGCGCTTACCATTAACAAACAATGATTATTTTAAAAAACATTTTGCACTTATGGCAAGCATGTGTTCAGCATAATTCTTTAAAGTATTGGGTTTAGAGCTGACATGTTTTATGATTTGTTTGTCTGTTAAATTTGCTAAACCCAAGTCTATGGTTCCCACCAGGGTTCTGTTGGAGTGCCTGGTGTTCCAGGAATAGATGGACATATGGTGAGTACAATATGAAACTTTTTAGCCTTCTTTTTCAGTGCTGAAAATGCTATTTACTTGTGTTTCTAAAGCCAGTCAGAGTTTTTCTACATGAAAGAATTGCACTGATATAACCAAAGATGTGATTTTTAATGGATTTTGTTAACTTGCTGCCAAAGACTCTGTTGACACTCTTATTTTTGTTTGAGGGACTTTTTCTGGTTTAGCTTAAGGCAACTGGAGACAGGTTTAAGTGAAACTGAAACAAGCCACTGTGAAACTGGATTAAGAGTGTTCACACAGAGGTTTGTTTCACTTTAACTAAATCAGTTTTAAAGTTATACACCAGTATAACTTAAATGGAAATGCCTCATGTAGACAAATAGTGACTGAGTATGTCTCATTAGAAATAATTTTTAATTTCCCAATTCACACAATGAAACTTTAGTTTTCTGAACTCCCAGGGAGAGTCATGAAATATAACAGAATCAATGATTGGCTATAAAAATACTCATAAATCAGGTAAGCAAAGATAGCTAGACAAAGATTCTATCAAAATGATAACACTATTGTTGCAAAAATAGATGTTGAGGTAAATACGTACAATGTTATTGTTA
Organism: Trachemys scripta elegans; assembly: GCF_013100865.1. Classification (NCBI taxonomy): domain Eukaryota; kingdom Metazoa; phylum Chordata; order Testudines; family Emydidae; genus Trachemys; species Trachemys scripta. Next base: position 31,590,255 of record NC_048302.1, on the reverse strand, counting down.
GTTTTAAATTGAAGATTGTTTTGCAGGGTTTATTTTGGGTTTGTGTTTTATATATAGACAAATACTGCAGTCCCCACTCATATGTTACTCAGACAAAATTCCCATTGAAGTATGTGGGAGTTTTGCTTGAATAAAGAGTAAATAAAGATTGTGGGATCTGGCCCTTAAATGGAAAGGACTAGATAAAGCTTTTAATCTGAAATGAATACAGTCCTGTTGGTATTATGAGAATATGTAGTTTTAAAGTCTCTTTACAATTAAATTAAGACAACAAATAGCCTTAAATTACTATGTACACAGAAAAAAAAAAACCTTTATAGCTTTTTGTTGGGCCCAGTCCTGCAGAGAGCAATTTTACTCCCATGAGTACATCCATTCAAGGTAATGGGACTACTCATGTGAGTAAAGTGACTCATGCTTCAGTTTTTTGAGGGTCAGACCTTCAGTGAGCTAGGCCCTCCACCTGCGAGACACCTATGAAATCTGAATCCAGAAACAAACTTCTTCTTTCACCGATACACAAGAGACAGTTGTATTTGGCTCTTTCTATAGATCATGCCAAGCTCTGCAGCTAGGTTCAGGGAGAGATAAATGGAAGTTTATCAGATGGAAGTTTATAACTTTACACAATGTATCTACAAAAAAAGAAAAACACAAAAGATTTTTTGCAATTTCTTTTTTCTTTCTCATGGCTTAATGCCTTGCTATAAAGAACCATGTCTTCTCTGCTGTTTTTACAGTGCTTAGCTCATTGTTGTGCTACTAGCAATAAATAATGAATAATAAAATAGATTAGAAATGTAGGGGGAACATAAACTTAGATTCGCTGTGGAAAAATGCAAACTAATCCATCTGGGGGTAAAATAATCCCCAAAACAATCATTCAGTTGGGAGGGGAGGAGGGATTTATCTTTGGTGGCTAGTGAAATCAATTTGGTAGTCTTAATCTTTTAGTTCCATCACCAAACTGACTCACAATTCGGCATGACTGATGGTCTCTGCTTACAAGAGAGGCCTCTGACTAAAACAGCAGGGGTGTTTCACATCAGCACTAAGGTCTGTTGGCTGTGCTGGGTGGGGAAGTTTACATAATATGTCTGGCCCGGCTCTAGACAGTACTATGCATCTGTTCTTCTCATGAACACTTACTTTCCTACCTCAAACTTCAAAAACACTTGCAGGGAATACCAAAAGGAAAAAATATAATTGATTCACTGTGTTCGGATGACAAACCATTGTATATAAACATGGTATTATGCATACAAAAAAGCCCTAAAGCATAACTCCAAAGTTTTTGATCATTTATTTTTGAGTTTTTCGTAACAAAAAAAGTACAGCATTTTAACATTATAATTTGCAGTTCTGTATCTATATAATTTGATGATAATAGTTAATATTTAATAGTAATTTCATTTTATTGCTAGTAAAACATGAACCTAATTTTGCTATAATATCTGAGGAAGACCAAAAAAAATAATAGTGTTGTCTGTTGTAAGACTGCAAAGGAGAAAATATTTTGGAATCAGCATATGTGAGATCTAAGAAATGTTAAAACATCATCAACCAAATTTTTCATGGGGTCTCAGATTTAGCATCTGCATTTTTGTGACTGTGCTTAGTTGAGAGAACGATTTTGCAGGCACAATCACTTATGGGCACAAACAGTAAAGTGTAGACGCTAATTACCAGTACATTATTTGTAAGTTCAAGTGAGGTTTGTGACCATGTAGTCTGCCTCCTAAATGTTATCAGGTGTGTCCACCAAAGTGTGGGTGCAAAATTAGTAACATCATCTTTGAAAACTTGGCCTACTCAGTTGTAAAGGAAGGACAAGATTAATTCCAGGCAATTGAACTATATTTGATTGATGATTCACTTCCTATAAAAAAATTATGTTTAGGGGCTGGAGGACACAAATTTACTCAAGCAAATAGTTTTTACTCATATGAGTAGACACATTGATTTCAATTGGACTACTCACATGAGTGAGGATTTGCCGGATTGTGGCCAATATTTTTTTAAAGAAAATCCATTGGAGAAACCAGTATCTACTTTCATTGCAGGTACAAATAAATGATTCTGTGATCTCATCATTTGTAAATCTACCTTCTGAAAGTCACTTGTATGGTGTGCTGTTCATATTTTACAAAGGAAAAAATAAATATGCAGTTTCCATAGGAAAAAAAGGAAAAAATGTTACAGATTCTTACATGCCATTCATCAAATTTAAATTGTGCTTCAAAGATAGATCCTGACATTTTCTATTTATAGTTTTATGTTCTGATGTCCTTCAATAGTTATGGCATTTTCAAATGTTTTTCTCTGTATAACTTGAAGACATTCTTAAATGGTTATACATTTCCTATAAAGGTGTCAGCACATTTTCATTCAGGTTGAAAACTTTACTTTTGGCCTGGAAGAAATTATGTGCACTAAACTAAGAAACTAAATCCTAGAGCAAAGCTATAGAGATCTAAAATAAAAATGTAGTCAAAATTCTTTTCATTACACCACAATTGTTTTTCAAGGTCCTGGACTATATGTAATATTTTATTGTGAAAGAAAATGAATTACTTTAATGTAGCACAAATGTGACAAAGCAGGCATGTTGCAATTCTTTTCAGTAAATGACAATACATTCCATTTGTTTACAAATAAATGAAAAAAGAATATTGAAAAGCTAAACTAAAATAATATTGTATAATATATGAAGAGGCATATAATATACTGTACAATACACCATGCAGTATATGCCTGTTCCTGCCAGTGAACTGTGCAAGTGGATCCCTGTGCTCATATTTGGGTGCCAAAAGGTTAAATCTTTCCGATAACATGCAAAGCCATAGTTCCATTTTATGCAGGAGATACGGTTGAAAAAGACTGGAATAATAACTTTAGTGTCTGGCTTAATTTTTCCATTGTCCATTGTAGGTTTCTCTTACTCTGTAGTCTCAAACTAGAGAGAGACTCCTTTGAGAAATGAATGTTTATGCTCAAGGAGCTAGTCTTCATGAATTAAAGTTGGAGTTTGTTGTGGGCTGCTGGCTGGTGATTCTGGCAGCGTTCTTATGGATTTACTGTGATTTTCAGAATATTGAACCAGCCTCAAATATGTGATGCAAATCATCTCCCTTGAAGACATATGGGTAAAAGGTTTAGAAAAGCCTTAGAGCCACGATAGCCTTTTAATGAGTGAACTCCCTCCATCTAATGATGTATTGGACTAGAATGCAAGAGGCATTAACAGGGTTAATATTTTCTTTCTTAGGCTCCAATTCAGGAAAGTATCTCTGTTCAGGAAAGCACTTAAGCATGTGCTTAACTTTAAGCATGCACTTAAGGCCCACTGACTTAAAGTTAAGCATGTACTCAAATGCTTTCTTCGGTTTTACTCCCCCTTCAGAAATAATCACTCACCTTGAGGAAATTTTGTAAGGTTGCCGTTATCCATAGCAACACCCCCAGCAGCTGCAAGTCCACAATGAAATTAAATTTTCTTTTAATGCAAGCAGTTTAATGTACAACTAAGCCAGGGGTTCTCAAACTGGGGGTTTGGACCCCTCAGGGGGTTGCAAGGTTATTACCGGGGGTCGTGAGCAGTCAGCCTCCACCCCAAACCCCGCTTTGCCTTCTGCATTTATAACGATGTTAAATATATTAAAAAGTGTTTTTAATTTATAAGGGGGGGTCGCACTCAGAGGCTTGCTATGTGAAAAGGGGTCACCAGTACAAAAGTTTGAGAACCACTGAGCTAAGCAATCTCAGTCATAGAAGGTTTTTCTATATTCTTCCTTTTTTTTTCATCCGTCCTTTAATTGGAATAGTGGAATATGGGAAACAGTTAATGCTTATGACCAATAGGTCTGGCATGGGCTACATAGCAATGCAGACAGGCACAATAGCTCTTGGAGCAGTAAGAGGAAGTAACTCTGAGCAGGGCCTTCTCTTCCTTTTTACAAAACACAGTGGGCACTTGTCCCTGTGGCAGTGGTGCTCTCCCCGCTAGTCCAGAGAGATAGCGGGGCCTAACCCCACTCCTCTCCACCCTCTTTGCAGAGTCAAGCACTGACAGTGGCACACACCTGCCCCATTGGTGTGCACTGGTAACACAAGGTGCAGGATTGTGCCTGGCCTATGTGGGGATACAAGGGGAAGTAGAAGAGTTCTTGCACTTACACAGTATATCCCTGTATCACTAATATTAAACTGGCTACAAAAAGTGTCTTGAAAAGTTCAGATACTACAAGGATACGACCCTAATCAGTTATTCCTTATGTGGGCCTTACTCAGGCAGAACTCCTGTTGTCTCCAACAAGTCAGAAGGACTTTTGAAGCCAATGGGAGTTTTGTCTCAGTAAGGACTGCAGTGTATTTGGCCTGAAGGAATCCACTTTCCCATGAATGGATTGGAGATTTACTTGAGCTGTGTAATTCTCATTAGCTTTAAATGGGACTTTCTTACAGTACATAAATCCTCCACTCTTCACCACCTACATATGTTAGACCCTCTATTTTTATTTATACATTACTTGGGATTTTTTTTTTTTTTAAAGGGTGTATTGAAAGCAAAATGTGTGGTCAGTGTCGATCATTCCACTTTAAATTGCTTCAGTAGTTTGACCAAGTTACCAGATAGCAGTTTGGTAAACCTGGGAAAAAAATGTCCTTCTTTTAAATATGCTAGTAGATTTAGAGATTGAAAGTGTGCAGATTTATAATTACCCTTTTGATTGCTTATTTATTATTACTCTTGTGCATATACATTTCTCCTCCAGTACTATTTATTACACAGAATACATATTTTAAAAGATTTTCTTTAAAGTATTTTTTTCAGGTATAAAAATCATGTTGTATGAAGTGCAGTTTATTAAAAGAAGAAATACAAAGAAAGGAAACATCATTGAGTATAATTCACAAATTCTCAGACGAGTTTGTGGGCCAGCTGAGCCTTGTTGAAGAGTCTTTTCACTTAATTTCACCTGGTGAGTGGGCCAGGAGAGATTTCCAGTCCTTAAACAAACAATTTTAAGTTCCTTTTGAGGGGGGACGAAAAGCAAGTTGAAAGGAGGTAATTCAACCCTTGCTTGAAATGAAAATCACAGTAACATGTCTGAGAAACCACTTTTCCCCCCTGTCCTCGTTTATGTATTTTACAGTAAAATTAGCCTGGATTAGGTTTTGGGGGCCTCTTGTATTTCCTCTTCCTTAAAATTAATTACATTCTAGTGACTGAAAAATATAGCAGCACTGACAAACCTTTCCTCTCAGGGGGAGGGAAAAATCAGCCAGATGCTATACCACGAGGTACTCATCACACCAAAACTACGCTGACATTAAAGAGGCTGCTTTTTTTCTTGCTTTTTTACCCTTTTGGTCCTTTTTCTTTTAAATTCAACACAGACAGCAAAAGTTAGGTTAACCACTCATCTCAATTTTTGCTGAACAGTCCTGATTTTAGATCCCAGTCCTGCAGGGCACACAGCACCTGCAAGGTGAAACATACTCTCGACTCCCTTTGGTTCCTTTGCATGTCTTTCCCACAGCTTATAGGATATCAATACAATTCTAAGATATATTTGGAGTATTACACAATGTCTCCATAGTATGTAGTATCAAAGTCTAAGGGCAAAATCTGAATTTGTGTGGACCTTACACAACTTAATAAAAGCATGTGCAGAGAAAGATACATGCTTCTTGCAGTTGTCCAGACATTAGTTCAGTTATCAGAAGCCAAAGTCTTCTCAAATATAGACTTTGCTTCTGGCAAATTCTCCTTGCTAAAGAACCTATACTATTAATGACATTCATGATGCTGTTTGGAAGGTCCTGTTTTAATTGTCTTCCATAACGCATATCTTCAGCACCAGAACATTTCCAAAAGAGACTCTTACAGGTTGTGTCAGGTTTGCCTGGCATGCTTTGCCATGCAGATGAGGTGCTAGTATATGGCAGAGATAAAAATGAACATGAAAAGTGACTACATGAAGTTTTGAGATGCTTCCAACAAGCTGGCTTATCTTTGAAGGAGAAATGTGGATTTGGAAAAAGGAACACTCAAAATTTATAGAACACACAATTGGTAAACAGAGAATGCAGCTGGATTCAGACAAACTGAAGGAATTACTCATCTTACCCTAACCCAAAGACATTTTTGCTGTAGGAAGATTCCCGGGCATAATAAATCATTTTGTAAAATTCTTAACAAATTTAATTCATCTAACAAAACCCTGAAGAGATCTCTTTAATGGTCATATTACATTTATTTGGGGAGCACACAACAAAACCTATTTAATAAAATAAAAGAACTACTGATGTCTCCACATGTTTTTGCACAATATCCAGTAAAATATCCAGCAGCAGATGAATCTTCATATGATTTAGGAGCAGTGCTCACACAAAACCAGCCAGAAGGAGACCAGAGCCTGTTGCATTCATATCAAGAAGGCTTACAGAAAGTGAGCAGCAGTATCCTCAAGTGGAAAAGGGAAGCTCTAGCAGTCACTTTTGTCTGTGAACAGCTCAGTGCATATCTGTTTGGCTGGAATTTGAACATTAAAACAGACCACAAGCCTTTAGTGGCATTATGATGTTCAAAACCACTGGATGACGTTACACCTAGGATTCAAAGATTTTTGACTACGGCTGATTCAATTTTCTTTCTACATTGAACATATAGCAGGGAAAGCACTCATAGCAGCAGACACTTTCTAGATCCTCGGTTGCACAGCCACGAACGGAAGAAAAAGCTTTAGAGAAAGATGTCAAAGTCTACATTTTCCTTTTTCTGGCAGCAATTCCAGCATCTGCCAGCTGACGTCAACAAATTGGAGATGAACAGCTAAAGGATAGTCCTTACCAGAAACGGACTTAACTTTGCCAAAGTTCTGGAGCCAACTTCCACCAGACCTACTACAATATTGGCAGGATCTAAATGACCTTCACATGGCTGATGTTTCTGAAAGGACAGTTCATTCTGATCCCCATAGTACGTCAGAAAGAGACACTCTCCAAAATCCATGAGGGACACCAAAGTATAAACAAGTGCAGGACACGAGCACAACAATCCATGTGGTGGCCCTGTCCGAGTAGGCAAATTCAGAGCTTAGTAGAGGGCTGTGAGATATGTAACAAGTTTAAAAAAAAATTGCTAGAACCATTACTCTCTACAAAGTTACCTGACAGACCTTGGCAGCAGGTAGCCACAGATTTGTTTTCTGGAAAGGACACAAACACGTTATTGTAGTTCTCCAGATGTATTGACTTGGACATACTTACATACGCTTCAGCAGCACAGGTCATCCTGAAACTAAAGTCAACATTTGCAAGACTTGGAGTTCCTGAAGTCTTCATATTTGATAATGGGCTTTAATTTACCTATGAAACACTGCTACCATTTTCACAGGATTTTGATTTTGAACATCATTCTATTAGTCTCCTTTATTCCCAGAGCTACAGGGAAGGGGAGAAAGCAGTGTAGACTTTAAAAAGACTTCTTCAAAAATCAGTAGATTCATAACAGAACATTCCTAGCATATCAGTCAATACTCCTCGTGTCTGGACTATCTCTGGCAGAACTTCTGATGGCAGGATGACTAAGGACTGACCTGAAGGAATTTTGAAAACAGGATGCTGGAATAAACATTCTGCAACAAAAAAAACCTTCATTATTCGGCACAGAAGAAAAGCATTACCTGAACTTAGACCAGGGAACAAAGGTTGTCTCAAAAGCTCCCAGACACTTGGAGCTGTTCCCAATTTGGCAGAAACTCCCTGATCCCACCTACTGAAGACTCCTAAAGGAGTCTTCAGAAGAATCGGGTTCATCTTCAATATTTTGCAACACAACAAAGAGAGGATCTGGGTCCTACAGATATTCTGTCAGGAAGTGAGCCCCCTCGACAGGAAACTCCATGCACAAATATAACAGAACTGACAACATGGTCTGGAAGACTGATCAGAGCCCCTGAAAGGCTTAGAATACTACTCTGGACTATTTTAATGCAGTTGATGAGGGGACATAGTAGTGTAAATAGTTTTAAGGAAATTGAAGTTTATTTGGAACTGTTGTACATTGGTTTATAATTTAAGTTGTAATATTTTTATGAAAGAGAAAGGGAGATGTGAAGTGATTATAAAGTTCCTGGTCTTCCACAGTAACCAGAATGTGTTGCGGCAGGGAGCTTAATGAATGTAGGAACTTCCTGGTTAGGAGGTTCTTTAGTTGCTGCGTAAAGCTTGGCTCTTTGTGTTTATATCCTCACACTACTGTCAGTTCTAGAAATTCTCAGAAGTTTTGGGTGGTAGGTGGTGTTATTCAGAATGGCTCACCCATCCTTAGTGATAATGTAATATAATGATGTTTTTGTGTTCTGCACTGGCATCACAGCTTACTGAAACAACAGCTGTCTTTAACAGTGGCAATCCTGTGTTCTCTATAGCAATAGTGAAAACAACTTAACTTGTTAGCATATTGCTGCTGATAGTGCATTACAGTGCATATTGTCCCATCAGTTAACTTGGAGTTAATGTGAAGAACTCCAGTTAGCATTGATGGCAGCTACATGCCAGAAGCTGACTCCTGTAATATGTTAAAGCCTCTGAATGTTTCAATCTATTTGTGTGTTACTGCACAAATGAGGACCATCTCTCTATATTAAATAAACAACAAAAAATCCTACTGGGTCAGCAGTATTATTTGTCTGTGTCAGTGGTCAGCAGATAAACTGTTTATTTCGAGGTCAGAGCAGGAAGTTGAGGTCAGCTCGTGAGCTGGTGTTACATTGTCATGGAGTTCTGAACTATACTCAAGTCACTTCGTCTCAGTTTCCTCCATGTATAAAATTAGGATGATGCTTCTCTGCCTTACAGAGGATTTGTGTGATTTAACTGATATTTATATAATGCTTTGAGATGCTTGGTTTAAAGACACTTTAGGAGTCCAAAGAATTATGTGCCTGATTCTGATCTCTTTTATACTAGTATGAATCCATTGATGGAATTCATCCTGATTAATACCAGTGTAAATTAAATCAGAACTCAGTCCTTTATTGGATGTAGCATTTTTCACCACTACCATCCCGCACATTCTGTACATATGCTTAGTGGCCCATTTTTGGCAAGTTCCATAATACTGAGCTATGTGATGTGACTAAAAATCCTCATTCATATTGCTGACAAGATAGCTTTAAAACTTCTACCAATGTTCACCAAGGTCCAAAGTCACCTTTGCCTAGGCCACAGCATACCTCTCTCTGGGTTAGGAAGAGACTACAGAAGGCTTCATGTCCTTTTGCCCTGGTTTAGCTAAAATGACTTGATGTCAGACTGCCATCTGGTGATCCTTATGGCTGCAGTATTTGGCCTATTTTGTTCCAGTAAAAGTTCAGATTTCTATACCCTCTGTGAGGCTCCTTTCATCATTTGCATTTCCAGCATGGGCATTTCTGCAAGGTGATGCTTAACAAGATATCTTGGTGTCAGGCAGTCCCCTCATTGATTTTCTGTTTCCATCATGGAAGCAGCAGAACTTTGTTCTCTGTACCTAGGACACTAATGTGTACATATAACATCTCTGGAAAGTAAAGATAATATCTATTTAGGACTGAACTAAACAGGTGCATAAAGAGTATCTCTGGGCTCCCTAATTAGTATACATTTTGAAAACATTAGCACCGTTTTATTAGAGAGTGTTTTTGCAGTTCAACTGACAGTTTACAGCTAAGTTATGAACATGGATAATGTAACTCACTGTTACAAGTTGTATAGCTCTTTGACCACATTGATATTAATTTTTGAAAAACAATAACTGCAACCTGTGCACTTTTTCAGATATTTCATTGTCTTCTGTATAGGCAGTGTGACAGGGTCGGACCAGATTGCTACAGGACAGTGATAGAAGGCAGATACATTAGCCCTAGATTAAGCAGGTCCCTTTTTCCTGGGTAAAGTAACGGGCGGTTCAAGAAAAAGCAGGAACTCGCTAGAACCAATTAAGGCAGGCAGGCTAATTAGGACACCTGGAGCCAATTAAGAAGCTGCTAGAATCAATTAAGACAGGCAGGCTAATCAGGTCACCCAGTTTAAAAAGGATCTCACATCAGTCAGTGAGGGGCGTGCAAAGAGCTGAGAGTGAGAGGGCGTGCTGCTGGAGAACTGAGGAGTACAAATGCTATCTGGCACCAGGAGGAAGGTCCTGTGGTGAGGATAAAGAAGGTTTTGTGTGGAGGCCATGGGGAAGTAGCCCAGGGAGTTGTAGCTGTCACACAGCTGTTACAAGAAACACTGTAGACAGCTGTGATCCACAGAGCCCTGGGCTGGAACCCGGAGTAGAGGGCAGGCCCTGGTTCCCTCCCCCCATTGGATATAAGAGGAGTTGACCTGGACTGTGGGTCCCACCAGAGGGGAAGGTCCCTGGCCTGCCCCCGACCCACTAGGTGGATCAGCAGAGACAGCGGGGCTTGTTCTCCTTCCTTTTCCCCATGCTGGCCAGTGATGACGTTAGCTGAGTGAATGGCAGGTTTGAGCCACTAGCAAAAGTGGCCAAACTGAGGGCTGCCGTGAACCTCAGAGGCGAGCAAATCCGTCAATAAGTGCAGGACCCGCCAAGGCAGAGGAGGAACTTTGTCACAGCAGTCACACATTTTTTTTTTCAATGTATGATCCTTCTTTAGAGGTAAATGTTGTGTTCTTAAAGTCTACGAAGTGGTACTGTAGGTAAAGCAAAGAAAGTTAAAGGATATTAAAACTGCACGTTTGCTCTAGAAGGAATATTTGTATGTTTACAGTCTTGGGACATGTTTTCTTTGGACCTGATTGCCACCATTGCTTCTGCAAGCACACCAGAGCAAGCAAAACTGACAGCAGCTGGGAGATGTGCATAGCAGAGAAGCTACCATCACCATGACATCTGCTGCTGGACATTGTGGAAGCTTCTCTACCAACTACTGTGTCAAGTGGGCTCCACAGAGCTGCAAACCCACTTCAAGAGGCAGGGGTTACTGCTAATAGAAGCAGTGTTCGCTAAGATGCTGTTCCTGCATATGACAGGGTGGTTCTGTGGTAGGCATAGTGTTGGTGACCAGTAGGAGCATAGTTTTGAAGAAGCCATCTAGCTGGGTGTGGAACAGAAAAGCAGAGCAGAGGAACTGGAACTGGAGATTCCCTTGGATCCACGGGGGTTAGGAGGCTGCAACACTGCTTCCTCTGCAATCCCCGGGAACTCTCCAGGGGTGACTGTACAGAGTTTCCTGGGCCCTCTGTCCATCTCCCATATGAGGGCACAATACAGTCCTCGTTCTTAGCTTAATTAAGAGCTTGGATTATATTTTATGCACTAAAAGATTATAGGTTTTGCTTGTTGACTCTCCCGCACCCTCAGAATGATGGTGCCTTTTGTTTCCCAGGAGTTCACAAAAAGTGGTCCATTACCTAAACTTTGGAATGTGCTGTGAACAGAGTAACTGTTTGCGGGGTGGAACCTCCCCAGAATCCTGAATAAATTATAGAGCTAAATGTTATACAGAAGACAACTGTTTCCACAATGTAACATCTTTGTTAAGGATAGACTTCAGCACTAGTCAGGAAATGCATCCACTGCAGCATAGTGAATGTAAAATTATCTTTGATTAAAGATTGAAATTCACAGCTTTCTTCATTTTACCAATGGCAAATTGAAAAACAATCTGATTGAAATTATTGCATGTGATAGCACTGTTGAATGCACAATTTTTCCTTTGGTGCCTCGTTTCCTTAAAAAATGGTGTAACCACTTTTCCACCTTAAAAATGATATAAATCTTTTATGTTACTCTTTGAAACAGTTACCCGAATGGTTGAAAAAGACCCAGGCAGTGTTTTACATTATGGTTTTAAAATGTGTTTTGGTTAAAAAAATATAAAGTAATAAGCCATACTTTGTAACAAAGGCATTCAACATTATTTTCAGCCTAAATACTAAAATGGTCAGTTGGGACCAATACACTCAAAATAATGTTGTGTTTTAAGGTATAGCAGAGGAAGCACCATCAATCTACTTGCATTTAAAATGTCAGCTGCTGTTTTGCTTTTATAACTACCTGTGGAATTTCCTAATCAACTGAGTGTTCAAAATGTTGTTGGATTTTTTTTAAAGGCTTTGAAAAATTGAAACGTTAAAAAATATCAGCGTATATGGCCAGATCTTGCCCTCAGTTCCAATGATGCAACTGAAGAACGGAATTTGGCCCATAGTATTCAGATATCAGACAAGCCATAATGGATTGTGTGATAGTGTCCCACTTTGAGATTTGACTTTCCACTAAAAAAACCCGTTGCAACTTGCAATGTTCCCTTGTGTTTTGCTGCTGTTTGTAATGCATTACCCAATACTCCTTAGAGACAGCCAGACTGTAGGTTTCTGCCATTTTCCACCATTGTGGTTATCTTTCCTTCCTTCTAGTAGGTTCTTTGCAGGACTGGCCCTCAGTCTGGTGGGCTGTGAAACAATTTTCATATGCGCGTTTATCCCCACTGATGTAAGGCACTCCTGTCCTGTGTGGTCACACCACTGTTCATCTCAAGAGTTTTGGAATAGGTTAGCAAGATAAGCCTTTGGAGCACCCCAATACTTGAATGAATTATTATCTGTAAAAAGGTGCAGGGGGGGGGTGTCTTTAGTTTCTCACTTGCAGGAGAGATGTAGCTAGTTGCCTATGCTAGGGTACATGGCCAACATTTAGGAAAGTTTAGCACAGGACCATGATACAAACAAGCTGAGTGAGGGTACTATGTACCTCTAAGCCCCCATCTTCTGGAGGGCTCTGTGGACATGCTAGTAAAAGATATGTTTTAAAACAGTGGATGGGAAATTAGGGATGTCACTTAGGCTGGTAGGTCAGATACGTGGGCAAGGGAATAGGGTTGTTGCAGGGCTCCTGGAATAACAAGGCCCTATGAAGCTACTTAGGTCTGATAGCTCTGAGTTTGCTGCCAAGTTTTTGAGATCTCACATGTGCATGGTGCTAAGAATAATCAGCAATATCATCGCTGATTCACCAATCAAGATTCTCAGAAAACTAAACGGGCTGCTGAAAAAGTGTAGGATGAAAAATTGAAGAGGGGGTACTGCGTGTATTACAAAAATCAGAACATGAGATAATCCCTACAATGCTGGCCATTAAATTTAGAGGAGGATAATCCATTCAAATGTACAATGTTATTCATGTGCTGTCCCTCCAGCCATATTTTCAGTTTCTCCTTTTCCCCCATAGCTCTCTCTCACTTGGTACTGACCATCCTGGAAACCCAGCATAGGGCCTAGGCAGAGTAAATTATAGACCCTCACAAGGGTGTCAGAGATGGAGTTTTGTTTTGGGAGGGATTTAATATAACTTGATAAAAGCTTTAGCATTTCTCTTCACTTCAAGGAAATTCAGATGAATTTTCTATTCTACTTATGCAGCCTTTTATCATACTGGTAACTATGGGTGTTAATACCATTGATGTGCAGGCCTAGGAAGAAGGTGGAGGCTTGGAACCCTGACACTTTGATTAAAGACTTAAGCCCTTGGCGAGTGTCAGCAGACAACAGCTGTTTTAAAGTGAAGGGGATAGAAATGAACAGTGACTCGTGTTTTGGAGGGGTGGTGGAGAAATGAGTAAATATACAAGTGCTCATTCCATCTCGGTGTCTCAAATGACAGTTCTCTTTAAGTGACTTTAAGGTTGGCCCTTTGTTGGACACACATGTTTGATAGCCAGTAAATTTAAATCCTGGCTTCCTGATAGATCAGATTTAATTGCTACAGTAGCTAGCTGTAGGATTGCTAGCCCTCCAGGATTGCCCTGGAGTCTCCAGGAATTAAAGATAAATCTTTAATTAAAGATTATATCCTGTGATGAAACTGCCAGGAATTCATCCAACCAAAACTGGCAAACCAAAGCTGGACCCATTTAAAAATACCAGGGAACATTGACAATGAATTGCCTAAATTGGCCATATAACTCCCTGTGACTATCATTGTGATCTGATGGCTAACTCCTCACCCCCTGCTTGGAAAAACTCCCTCCTTAATGTCACAAATGCTTTTTGGGAGAATCTCAACATTCTTGTTTTGTATTATTCAAATTACCCAACTCTTGATAATCATAACATATCCCACTTTTCTTGTGATCTAGTTCAGAAATAGAATGCTACATGACTGTGAGGAATGGGTACTCCAGAGCTGTGGTTTATAACTGACCATAGCATTTAGGGATGGAAAAAGCCTCTCGCAATGGAAGATTGTGTTCTGGAAAAGCAGAATCTCTCCATAGTAGTTGTGGTTGCAATCAGCTTCCATTTTAATTGCCCTCTAACTTTGGCTTGCAAAACTGGTTTGTTTTTGCCAGATTTTCTCTGAAGGCAGAAGAGAATATTTCTGCAAAGTCTGAAGAAATTTTCCCAGTTTTTTTTTAATTATTATTATTTTTTGGTCAGCTCAGTTCCCTGTGTTCAGCACTTCTTAAAATAGACCACTTTATTTAGGTACCTAAATATAGATTTAGGAGCTAACTTTATGCATATGTTTTTAAAATCTTGTCCTGTATGCCTTTTGAACATGTTTGATCAACAGTCGAGTGAAGGTAAGCTGTGCTATGCATGCATGTGCTTAAAGGTTATCTGAGGAACAAGTATACCTTATTAGGTGATTGAATGAGGCAGGGTTCTGTAGGAGCCATTATTAGCTTGACCAGCACCACTAACTTCCTTAATAATTGGTAGACCTCTCCATCACGTTTATTTTATAAAAAAAATTAAATTTAAATAGTGTCTTTATTTACCTACCAGAGGGGGGAAAACATGGGAAATTCATAAAGTGGGGAAAAAATTGTTTAAAAAAACAATTAAAGTTTGTAGATGACAACATTCTTACCTATCACTTCAGACATTTCCTTGCTTTTAAGTGGTTGGGTTTCATAACCTTACACTGCTACACAATAAACAAACACTATTGAGCATTAGCTAATTACAGTTATCCCAACCTGGGCATCTTTGAATGGGCATCTCCTGCTTCTCCATCCTCAGTTCCAGGGCATGAGAGTTGGGCAAACAAGTCCATATTCAAAAATAAAAAGAACACCCTACTTCCCAAAACCTCTCAGATTTCTAGAATTAGACCTTTTTGAAAGCTTAGATTTGTTGTCATGGGTTTTCACGTGCCTCTGCCCATCTGTCTTCCAGAAGTACCAAAATAGCTTTTTTTTAAAAAGGCCGTTATTGTGCTATTTCCTGGGCAGAGAAAAGGAGGACATGTTAACAATCTTCTTAGAAAGATGTATGAGGATAATGGCCAATTTTGCTGACTCAAGGGCCCTGATTCTCCTTTCAGGATAATTTGACACCATTGTAACTCCACTGACTTTGGTGGAGTTATTCCTGATTTATACAGGAGTAAATGATATCATCATCAGCCCCAAGAGGTTTGATAAGCTGTATATAAGCATCCCAACTTTTGGGGTTTTATCCAAAATGAACCCTTTTTGAGGTTTCTCCATCACTACTAAAAACTGAAAAGGAGACATTAGGTGGAATATTGCTGATAATCTTTATCTTCTTTTTCTTTACACCGCTTCTTTATTTATTGTCATTCTAGGGTGAACCAGGTTTGCCTGGTGCAGTGGGAGAACGCGGAGCACCAGGGCTTAAGGTTAGTGCAGAAAACCAGTTGAAAAATAAAGCACTGTACAGGCGTGTGTATGGATGATAGTGTCATGCTTTTTGATATGTGTGTCATGACTAATTTGTAATAGTCTCTGCCTCTCTACAGCGCTAACTGGTGTAAGAGACTTTAAACATTTCATCATAGAGGGGCATGTTCTGCTGCACATGCATAATTCAAGTCAACATTAGTGATGAGTATACTTACACTGCAAGGCAAATATGATGCAAGCGTTTGGGAATTTGGAAACTTGTTTACATGGTGTTGTTTATGCTCCTCATAATGCGTTTCAGACCCCTTTTCAAGAACTACTGCGGTCAATTCTTTGATGAATGTCAGGGTTAAATCTTGAGGTCTGATCCTGCTTCTTTGGAAGTTAACAGCAAACTTCAGTGGGAGAAGGTTTGAGTTAGAGTGACCAGACACCAAGTGTGAAAAATCGGGACAGGGGGTGGGGGTAATAGGCACCTATATAAGTTAAAGTCCCAAATATCAGGACTCTCCCTATAAAATCGGGACATCCGGTCACCCTAGTTTCAGTCCATAGTTATGGCAAAAAGAAAATGTTTCCTTGCATTTATTTTTTTTTTTTTGATAATTATTATTCTTTACTTGATTCCGAACAGATGAAATTGAACACAGAAAACTTGATAATTTTGTTTGAATAAAAGTCAGACACATCCAAAATGCTTTGATTGTTGGGCCTCGCAGAAAAGATAATACCAATTTCTAATCCCATCAGCTGTGTCTGTGTGTCTGTGAGGGCACATATGCCTCTCAGCTGATTTTACATTGCTATTGACAGCTAGCCAGGACAGTCTTTAAAATGTACTGACTTGCCCCTTGTCCATCAGGAAAGAAAACAAGCCATTTAGGGGCATACCCTTTTCTTGTTTTATACCCAGTGAATGCAAAGTGATTGCAGTTATTGCTTAATTCATATTCACAGCAGTATTCTTTGAGTTGCCAAGCAACCATCCACCATCAAAAAGGGCGTGGATAAGCTAGAATGGTCAAAAATACAGAGATGAGTTGCCAGGGCCAGATTCAGTGTATGGAAGGGGATTTGCTATTGTACTGGCTTCTCAAACAAAATGTAATTAAAAAGGAATGGCTAAAACTGTCTTTTTTAACAGAATTCTGGGAGAATTTTTTGCTCTCTACCAGATTATGAATCTAGACAAGATATTTAAGGGATTTCCATTTCTTATTAGGTGTCCTCCAAACTCCTCTCCAAACCTCAGGACCTCTTTTTCATTTTCTTCTCTCCCTCAGTCCATCCAGAATAAGGTGGGCTTGGCACATCTCCCCCTGGTTCCTTTTGGTCCTGATGGGTAACTTCACAGAGCCATGAAGTTGTTCCTTGCCTCCCTTAATCCCAGAGTGAAAAACCAGGATGAGCCTTCCATACAACTGACCAGCCTTTTGCACTGTGTGTGAAGTATTGGTGCAGCCCATCAGATTTTAGTATTGAATCCTTTCTGACATGGCTTCTTCTATTGAATAATCTGTAATATTAAATGAAAAACAGCTGCTCCACAGTGTCTTGCATTAAATATATTATCTAATGTCTCTTCTGTTGAGTTATCTAATGACACCATCTTAATAACATCAGGATTTCTTTGTTCCTACTCTTTTGATCAGGGTGACCCTGGAGAACGAGGAGAAAAGGTGAGGTATATTTCACTTTCCCTATGTTTATCTTGTTTTGAAGAATTGGGAATGCACAGGCAGCAGTGAGGACTGATCTGTTAAAAAAAACAACCTGCTGTGTTAAAAATTATTAACTAGAATTCAGTCGCTTAATTGACAAAACTGTGGACCCTGTTGGGGAACCCTTTATTCGGGCTAAGTAGCACTTACTCATGCAAGCAATTCATTGACTTAGTGAAACTACTCATGTGAGTACTGTATGTGCTCACTAATATGTGTTAGGGCTGCACAGGTGGGCTCTGATACTATAGAATTTTTTAAAAAAATGTTCCTGCTATGAATAAACAGAAAAGCAAACCGGTTTTCATTACTTGGTGTTGGTGTTGTGGGTGTCTGTGGGCAGTAGTTTCTTAGAAAGGCTGTCCGATAGCACAGTGATATCTCATTTTATTCATGTTGAGTTCTCTGTTGCAGCCCAGCTCTACTTGAAGAAGGGTGAGAGAATCTGGCCCATCCATCTCAGACTTTAGTCTGCATGAAAAAGGGCAGGAACACAAATGCTCTACTTGTTCTCACTTGCATTGGTATCAATGAGGAACAACTCCGTAGAAATCAATGGAGTTACACCAGTATGATATCACAGATCAGAATCATCCCCACCATACTATAACTATGGGTCTGATTCTGTCCTATCAGAGCAGAATTCTAACAGAACTAATCATATGAGAAAGTGCTACTCACCGTCAGTAAGGCTTATAGAACCAAGCCTCCTTTTACTGCTCCTGAAGCAGCGCAATAGATTGAAAACAATGGGGCTAGTCAAGGAGTAAATTTATCTGGCTACATGCCATCCAGCACTCAGGACAATCCTGAAATGCACCTTATACTGGGGCCAGGAGGGAAATGGCATAGAGAATCATCCCCAACTAGCTACATAAGCAGGTAGGGTGGGAGGCCAGGATTGGGCCATATCTTTTTTAAAAGTTTTATTTTTTTTTGCAACTTTTTTAATGATCCTAGTCAGGAAAATTTCCAAAATGGTTTCCAAAGCAATGAGAATTCCTTAACAAATATTTTATAAATGACAGCCACCCATTACTTGTATAAGAATTCCTTGTGTTTGACATGGGTTCACTGGTACACTCTTTGGTCCATTTGTAGATCATATTTATCAACAAATTTTAGTTGATGAAAAAATATTTTTTTAAAAAAAACCTCTCTTGTTCCTTTCAAGAACTCAGAAACCTGCAAAAGTCTTTGGACCTGATTCTCATTTACATTAAGGCCTTTTTACGCTTTTCTGGCCAGGAAGTGGGTGAGTTAGTGTAAATTAGGATTCCGCCCTTTCTGTGCAGGTGAAGCTTTTAAAATATTTCCTTTAAAAAGCTATCAACAATTTTTAAATAGGGATGTTTTCTCCCAGGCAATGACAAGAGTGTTACTTCAACATTACCTCTTTGAATAATGTTTAGCATTTACATGGAGACATGAATGGTTTTGGTAGCTTATTCTATGTTTTAGTTGAGTTTTGCTAGCTTCACACTGATTCGTGGGGAAATACTTGAAATTCAAAGAGCATATCCTGAATCGCTTCAGAATCACAATAAAAATGTATTGGAAGCCAGTAATTACCAACTCTGTTTGATCAGATGTGTCTATTAATGTCTTTGTGGTGAAAAATATTTACTGGCTATTCCTAATGCTGAATCATCATAAAATCATTCCTTTGTCACTGAACCAGAATGAACTGGGGATGTCTGTAGTCTAAATTGACAAAAAGATGAAATGACATGACAAGTTGTATTTTCTCAAGGAACTGTGAAGAGGTTTATAACTTTGAAATATCTTTCCTATCAGTGATCAAATGTAAGAGTTGTGTAAGTTATATTTCAGACTGCAAATCCAAATGAAATATATCAAATCATGTTTTTCTCCTCCTGTGGATTTAAGTTGAATCAAGGCTCTGAGTTCATGTTGTAAATGTTTTATTACATTTATTTGAGACACAATGTGGTAAGGTATAAATTATTTATTAATTTGGTCATTTCTTATAGACTCTGGCTAGTGAATTAAAACTGTAATAGTGTTTGCAAATTGCAAATTATTTCTGGATACTTTGTGAATGCATGAGAATTATTTTAAAAATTGCAAAACTCAGTACTGGAAATATATATTTTTTTAATTTTAGGGTGATGCTGGAGAAAACGGATCCAAAGGTGACATGGGTGAAAAGGTACATCTGTTAATGAGTAGAGATTTAAGGCCATAAAATCTAACCAGAAAATGAAAGGGGGATGGTACCAAAAGGAAAATATACAAAGAGACTTTTTAAAAGGTTTAATGGTCTGACTCATTCTCACAAACAGCAGAAATTCATCAGTTCTAATTAATTACAGAGGGCCTGCTTATGCTACAGTAGTTAAAACATGAGGCCTGACAGTGCATCTTTTATAAACCTCTAAATATGCATCACACAGAAGCTTGGGTCACAAGCTATCAGATATTCTTGTTATGTCTATTTGGTAAATGATGCAAGTTTTGAGTATTAAGGCCAAAGGCGTTGCTGCGTTCAGCAATGCAATGCCTAATTGGTGTAAGAACATAAATCTTATTTTCAAAAGGCATTAAGACACTTAGGAACCAAAATCGTATCAACAGTCAATAATAATTAGGCAGCAACATCTAAATACCTTTAAAAATCTGGGTCCAAAATACTAGCTGCAGCGTACCGCCTGAGTACTCAGGATGTGCACTGAGGAGGTCCTCTGAGACTAAGAGGGAAGAATTCTACAACCAGGACATGGAGCAGCAGCTAGGTCTCCCTATGGATGCTACTTCAGTCCCCACCTCCCTCCCACAACATGCCTCTTTACATTCCAGGTAGATCCACTTAATCACACTGCTAGAGAGCTGAAGCTAAGGGAGATCTGCCAAGGCACAGCACCCCCATACAGAGACCCAGTGTCTCCAATAGATCCCTGAGATTAGTAAGGATCTCAGGAGATCTGGGGGTTCTGAGAGGACCAACCCTTTCCTTTTTCAGGGTGAGGAATGCTGCCCCCTGACTGGATAGGAAAAGAAAATTCTGTAAGGGGAAACTGATCCCCTTTTACATTCTTTTCCAAAGGAAGGGCCAAGGCAATGTGGCATGCAGTGTTGGAAACATAATCCAAGTGGCTGACCAAAACCCCCAAAAGTTTGGAAATTCAGAGTGGAAGTTAAAAATTACGTTTCAGATCTTTGTTATTTCACACCAACTAAAGATCTGGCTTCCATGCCTTTATGTCAGCTCCGTCTCCTCAGGTACCATATTTTAGAAGTCTCCAAAGAATAGGTGATTTTATATATCATGTGCACTCTGACTAAGAAAGGGGAAGTTGAGATTGTTACCATTGACAGATTTTATGGTTTAAGAGGAATGGGAAAAATAGAGAATCATACCTGCAGGTAATGGATTCAAATCCAGTCCACATCTCTAGCACGGTTGCCAACTTTCATGCGGTAAATAAGCACCCTGACCTCCCCAATAAGCCAAAAATCAAGCTAATCCATTTCAAAACAAGCCAGTCCCTAGAAACCCCAACACTTTATGTGATTATATCCCCCCGGCGTGCAGTCTGGGACTGTGGTGGGCCCGCTGTGCACCCCTGACTCTCTCCTCCCCTTGCCTCTGCTTGCCCCTTGCCCCTGCTTTATGGGAGCAGATCAAAAAAAAAAAAAAAAGAAACTACAAACTAAAAACTAGCCAACAAGCATCTCACAAGCCAATTAAGCCAAAAACAAGCCCAGTTTCTGCATTTTTTTAACACGGTTGGCATGTCTGGTCTCTAGTGGCCAGAAATCATTACTATCTGTCTTTGGATATTTAGATTATTATTCTTTACTCAAAAATATATGCAGTTTGATTTCATAACTATTTTCCTGAGAGACCTAGTTGCGTGTCTAGAGACATTTTTTATGTCCTGAGAATATCATGCTTAGACAAATCATTGGAACAGTAGATCAGATAAATAGGTCATGTATATGTTCATGAAATATTAAGGTCCAGCAGCAGATAAAATAGAAGTTCAGAATCTCTCCTGGGAGCCCTATGAAGCTTCAGTAATTTTTCTTCAATTGTGTCTGCTACTGAAGTACTTGGCATGCATCCTAGTGAAAACACGTGTTCTAAAAAAATCTCTTCCTCTTTCCGTTGGGAATTTATCCTTCCAAAGCCAGACACTGTGTGTGTTTCTTTGTGGACCTCAAATGGTTTGGTATTCTAGTTGGGAATAACTTTTAGAAAAGATAGGTCAGCAGATGGCCTTTTGGATGTTCATCTGAAAAACTTTAACTGAATTCACTGAACCTCTGAAACATATAATGCTCCCACCACTTCCAAGTTCCATGTAATTGTCTGGAGTCCTGGGGTGAAATAGGAATGGATAAATAGTGTTTGTACAGGTCTCATTACTTTCTCGGCATCAGGCTAGTCGCTACATGATAGATCTCCTGGTTTGGCATAGTTACCTTTAATCGGTTTCCTTCTCACTTTTCCAACAAAAAGATCTGCCACTCAGAATTAAAAGGGAGGTGGTCTTCCCATGGATCTGTGAATGTATAGGAGAAGGCCACAGAACTTCTCTGATTATGTCCTGCAGAGTGACTCTGCAATGGAGGTCTGTTTGGTAAGAAGCTTAGGAGAATATATTTATGGTGTGGAGGTTTAGGAGTGAGTAAGCCTTGAAGTCAGAGTAATTACTCTACATTTACACCAATGTAGTTAGGAGCAGTGCTCCTGTGGCCAGTGCTACAGTGACCTGCACTATCCATGACAGTCGTCATACTTATATCAGAGATGAATTTGGCCCAGTGGTTGTTAATCGTGTTGGTTGCAGAGGAAAAAAATCATGATGACTGCTGCCCCCTAACAGGAACAGCCAACAGTAGCATACTCACCAAATAGCTCTTGTTTTCCTTCCTTTTCTTGATCCATCGGTCACTTCTCCCCATCAATGGCAGGATCGTCTTCAGGAGACAGGCGGGAGCTCTGTGGCTTTCTCTTCCAACATAGTTGCAGGATCTTTGGGTAGTGCCATGAGAAGCCTTTCACACACTCCCTAGCCATTTGTGGGGGTATGGGAAATCCTCTCCTTTTCCCCCTGCCCTGATAGAAGCGGTTGGCACTGTGTTCCAGCAAATCTCTCTACTGTCCTTGCTGCTGCACCATTAACATTGGGTGTTGGTCAAAGTTATCCATGCTCTTTCTAATCCTGGATGCACCATGTGCCTCAGAAGGCTCAAAACATGGGATATTTGGATGACTCTTGGGCTTCTGAAATATGTGATGCATACTAGGACATCACTTGGGCAAAGTATTGAAGCAGTACTTGAGCTGAAGAGCTGCAGCAAGGCTTACAGACTTACTGAGACTCATTTTTCAAGCTAGTATGGGGAGGGATCTTTGAGCCTGAGGAAAGAGGGAACCACGGAAGTTTTGGATGTGCTGAAATGATTTATCAAGATTAATCTGAACCAAAAATAAGGTTCAGAGATGAAATAAGTTTAGAGCCAGTTTACCCAGTCCTCTCCCTTTGTCCATGCCTCCATACAGTAAACCTCCATAAATTATGTCTGAATGAACAATACATAAACCATTGCAGTAAATAAAAAAATAACAATAATGAGCAGTTATATAGTACACCTTTACCCCAATATAATGCGACCTGATATAACTCGAATTCAGATATAATGCGGTAAAGCAGTGCTCGGGGGGGGGGGGGGTGGGGGGCTGCGTGCTCCGGCGGATCAAAGCAAGTTCGATATAACACGGTTTCACCTATAACGCGATAAGATTTTTTGGCTCCCGAGGACAGCGTTATATCGGGGTAGAGGTGTATCTTCATCCAAAGATCTCAAACATTAAGACTCACAATATTCCTGTGACATGGGTAAGTATTATTTATCACATTTTATATACGGGGATACTGAGACAGAGAGGTGAAGAGATAACAATTTCAAATAACGGTGCCTACAGTTAGGAACACACGCCCATATTTATGCACCTAAATGAAAGTAGTGTCATTTTCACAGATGACGCACATCCGCAGCTCCCATTGATCTTAATACATAAACATGGACTTAGGTGCGTATATTTAGACATCCAAGTTTGACAATGTTGGCATCAGTGAGTTCTTAGGTCACATACAGAGTCAGTGGCAGACTTGGGAATGGAACCCACTCATTAGTCCTTGCTTCTATTCTCCTGCTCTAGCCATTGGCCTGTCAAGCAGCCAAAATCCCTTGAAGTACTTTTCCATTTGTGTTTTCTCCTGCTGAAATTCTTTCATTTCCAATCCAGTTGACTCAGTGAGGGACTGAGAACATGCTCTAACTATATAGTTTTTACTTTTATCCTGTATTAGTTTTCATTCTTGAATGAAAGTGGATTATAAACACTTTGTGTCTTATCTGTGCTATTTCCAATGTTATCCCTTAAAATGTTTAACTTGTGACTGTCTCTCAGCAGTTGCTTTGCCACTTTATAGCTATTAAAAAGACCTTGAGATTTCACAGTTGTACGTGCTGTGAGGGACAACAGCAATATCACTCATACATGTCTATCAAAATGAGACAGCTCAGGTTTCCAGACATGAATCAGCCTTTCAGAAAATGGCCTTTTGTTTTCTCTTTGCCCTCTGAAGAGAGAGCTACAATAACTATGAAAAGGAAACCAGGCTTTTAAAATATAAATCACCACAGCTCTTCATTCAGCTTTACTGAACCACAGGACAGCTAATCAAAAACTAGTGTTTTTATACTAGTAGTTTAAATTTTATTGTTTTATATAGTGCAAGACTATAATAATAATCCTTAGCATTTATACTGTGTTTAATATCTTCAAAGTATGTTACATGTATTAGCTATTTTACTCAGTATGTGCATCAGTAGCATGCTGCTTTGAGACACAAAGTAAACTTATTGCACAATGATCTTAATTTTCATAATCAATCATAATTCATAATAATAATAAGGAAACTGTCCAAATACAGGTGCTATAGACAACTTCTATACTTTGTACAGGTTTGACCTATTTACATGAATAAGTTGACTAGCAAAACTTTTCAATTGAGAAATAGCATTTAATAATTTAGCTTCCTCCACTTTCCTTTGGCATTCCATTCAAGACAAGGTGAAGTGAAATGAAAATACAAGAATTTTCAGAAGTCTACGAAGGCTATAAACATAGAGCAAAGAACTTAGAACCAGAAGCACTCTGCCTTAGCCACTGACTGATTCTGTGACCTTGGGCAAGTCACCTCCTATCAAACCCAGTCAACTCAGCTGAAAGCTGAGCAAAACACAGGAGAACCTCTTTGCAAGTTAGTTGCTTCATCATTTTTACAGCTAAATTACAGCTCCTCAGACATTCTGTTACTACAACATTTACCTGCATTAAAGCACCAAGATAAAAACAGTGACCATCTATGGAAAAGAGATGGATACTCTGACAAGGTTTGATTAAGATAAACTAATGGGTCACTGGGTTCTTTGAGGTTGAATGTCATTAACACAAAAGCTTTGTCAATTAAGGCCTGACACTTGCCATCTGTAGCTATGGACCAAAGGGATCAGTGATGCCCTTTGATATGGCAAATAATTTCGAATGTGTCTTTGAATGCAGAATTGTTTCTCTTTGAATAATACTGACATATTGTCAATGGTCAAATTGGTATGCAGTGTCACAAGACATATTTAAGCTTGCTACAGTAATTGAGAGGTACTTTGAGAAGGTTCCAGGATAATCATGCCTGTGTTTGTTTTATCAGTTTCCTGAAAATATATGTACATAATAAGTGTAATCATTGTTTCCTTGTGAATTTTATATCAGGGTGATCCTGGATCTTCTGCTGCAGGAATTAAGGTAATGTCATGTTTATAGTGGTCATTTTTTGCAGAATCCCTGTCACTTTATGGCACAAATCATTTTATTACTCTTTTCTCCTCTTTTCTAACCCTGCTTTTTTTCACTTTCTCTGATCTTGTGGTTGTTTATTTGTTTGTTTATTTAATGTTTCAATTAGGGAGAACCTGGAGAATCTGGTCGGCCAGGACAAAAGGTAATACATGATAGCATTCAGTCCCTTTTTTCCTCACAATTAGACTTGCCATCAAATTTTGTTTAGACAAAATATTAGTACTGGAGCTTCCCTCTTGCACATAAATTGCTTGTTTGGCAATAGCAATGATTGCAAGATAGTGCAATTTAACTGATTGCTCAAGGTCTGTACACATTTTGTTTATGCTCATTTTGAGTTTTGAAAAAAGCTATAATAAGAATGACACTGGCTAGAGTGAAAAGTGAAAATTAGAATAACCCCCCAGTCTTAGAACTACAGGGCACTTTTTTCCACATTGAAAGTTTGCACTATCTCAGCTGCCTGAAACTAACAAAGAATGGCTCTGGTGTTTGAATGTTGACAACTCACCCTTGCATGTTTGACTAAATATTGACCTGCAGATTATAGTATGTTATTACACCTCGTTAAGATGAAATAAATATTGACTCTAGAGCTGGATGTTCTCTCTCACTTGTGCTGCTAGTGAGGAGCTAAACTGGTGGAAGCGAACACAAGCATTGAAAAGTTAGGAGCAAGTAGCTCCACTATGTGCTACCCCCCCCACACACACTCACCCTTCCAGAGAAGCCTTTCCACTGGACACTGTGCAGCCAGAGCTTCCTTGGTTGGGAGGAGATGTAGCAGGGGAGCAGCTGCTCAATATGGCATGCTGCCCTCTTGGCCTAGGAAATTGTCAATAGGAAGTCAATGGTGCACCAAGCAGCATTACCTGCCTCCTCCGTGTCTTTGACCCTTTTTCAGAGGATAGAATAGGATGCAGGCACAGATGGGCAAGCTAATGACTGTGTGTCTCCTCAAGGAGCCTGAAGGTGCTGGCGCAACACCAAGGAGAGGTTGGATTTTAAAACTACAATCCTGGGATGTGTGGGGTAGCAGTTTTGCTTCCCTCTGGAGTCTACAGGGTTTCCTGGGAACAACCCTTCACCATCCCCCACCTCTTGTAAAGTCAGAAACCTTTCCCCTATCCCAACAGGAGAACTGGAAATTTATTCCGTAAGGTACACTTTGGAGATTTTCCAGTACTTAGGTCAGGGGAGAAGTAAAATCATATACTGTATATAGGGAATATCAGGCCAGCTATATTCTAAAACTCAATTCCTTTTTATGGCCATATGGAACTCTGAGAAACCGTTTTTTTTAAATCAGTAAAAGAAAAAATTGCAGCTGAGTTTCTCTACTTGGCAGATTTTAATCGCAATGATTTGTAACAGACTGCATATGACTATTATGATATGCAAATTAAATTTGTTAGTAAAGCTCAGTTTCAAGTAGGAAAGCCAGTGAAAGCAGTTTTAACTAGCTAACCTCTGGAATCATTGTGCATCATGTACTGTATGTTCTACTTGGATAATAAACTACAGAATGTACTTTAAATGGTTAGTTTCGTACTCTCATTTGCTGTCTGCCAGGCAGGGAACAACTAGCAGTGATTTATTAGCAAGCTATTGATCTCACTGCCCAATACAATCAGGTTTGATATAATAGATGTAATATAGATAAATAACCAGTAGCCATGAACTCCATATTCTTTTGGGGTTTTATAAGATGATGAGTTTGTGTTTGTGTGGTTGCATATGATGTAATAGAAAGAAAGTGCCAGGCTTTTGTCTCAAACATTTACATTGCCCAGGATATTTTGAATACTCATTCGCTCTCTGCATTTTATAGTTCTCTTTTTTTAAACTTACGAATGAATTGGAGCATGATCCTTAAAGGCACTGAGGTCTTCAGCACCTTGCTGTACCAGAAGGGACTGTGCACATTTTCTTACACTGCCCTTCCAATGCACCTCAGCCTTGACCTACAGTACACCCTCCAGTTTCAGCATCAGGCCACACTTGAGCATATATTGCCAGTCAGACTAAAGTGAGTGATTCTTTTGTGATGTGGTCTAGTGGCTACTTTGAAACCACAGAATGTATTTTACTTGTGATCTACTGTAAATCATATTTGAACTCAATACTTTAGAGGCAAAGGGCTTGTGGATTTATGCATTGTGCCACCTACCCCATATGTTTCCTTTCATTATATATGTGTGTGTGTGTGTGTGTTTATACACACCCACCCACCCACACACACACACATCTATATATATATGTATATATATTTTTCATACCTTACAATCTGGAGGCAAAAATATGTTCTCTGCAAGATCACTCTAAATGTAATACTAATAAATTGATGTGAAGATAATACTCTACATAAAAACAGTATCTCACTGAAATAAGATGGGCCAAAGTTTTAATGAGTAGATGCTGAGGTTCATAGTTGCTTGTGTTTACATGAACATATCTGTCAACTGAATGTGCAAAACAAACAGGTTATTGCTCATAAAATATCTGTTTGCATGAACAATTAACCAGTTTCTTGCACAAATGCACACGTGGACTTCTGCTTCTGGTCTTTAAAAATTTTACCCTGTGAGAAAAATTCTTCTTTCTGATCCACAGTAAAGGTATTTTATCCACTGCAGTGCAGATCTCTGTTGTGTAGTCTGTAATCCATCCTACATGGAACTCCAACTCACACCAGTCTGAGTTCAGTATATAGAACAAGTGCAGAATGTGCGATAGAGGTCTGAACTGCAGTGAATAAAAGACCTGTATTGTGGCTCAGAGGGTAATTTTGCCTTATATTTTTACTTCCCAGTGAATAGAGAAT
Organism: Trachemys scripta elegans; assembly: GCF_013100865.1. Lineage (NCBI taxonomy): Eukaryota > Metazoa > Chordata > Testudines > Emydidae > Trachemys > Trachemys scripta. The sequence continues at coordinate 31,562,145 of NC_048302.1, read as the reverse complement.
ATAGACTAAATCCTATAGTTCTTACTCAGGCAAAACTCCCATTGCAGACAATGTGAGCTTTTCTTGAATAAATAATAAGTATGGAATGAGAGTTTGACCATGCTTATATATACACGTACAGATTAATGGATAAATACATATTCATCTATATTTACATATCACTCTTTAAATGAGATTCACTATTTGAGTGTAAATATAATGAAGACACACAAAAAAACTAGCAATGAGAAACGTTTATATAGGCATAAACTTGCAAATGTCAATTTCCCAGACTTTTGTTCTTTCCTATTATGAGGACACCATCTGAATGTACATCTGTTTTTACAGCACTCAATGGGAGTTTTCTCTGATTAAATGCCAAGAATTTGGGCTTCCATTAGTATTCACTAGAGTAGATATGTGTGGAGACCCACTGAAGTTCTAGATCTCAATGTAGAATTGGAGCCTTAGTCTTTACTCAAGAAAAACTCCCATTGTGCACCATAAAATAATAAAAAGGACAGAACGAAGACATCAAGTTTTGGTCCATGTTATGCATTTATTCATGTATTGATTCATATGTGAGGATATTTTTGTGTATGTCTGAATGAAATACGTCTCTGTGTGAATGTATGAAAAAAGGATAGGTGTGCCATATACATTATAGATGTAGCCCACGTATATTATATATGTTCTATAACAACTTATTTGACTGCTTTAGTTTGATAGACTGGAGTTTGTATTCAGCTTTTGTTTGTCCTTGGAGTCATTTAATCTCATAAATCATATCAACCTTATATTTTGAAAAAAAGTTAAAGAATGGAAATACTGTCCATTCAACTTCAATGAACTTCATAATAGAACACTAGTAATTGGAATGTGTTTTTAATCTTGCCTTAAAGAGTACATTTTAATCACTTTAGTTAGTTGGGGAGGGGTAGCTCAGTGGTTTAAGCATTGACCTGCTAAACCCAGGGTTGTGAGTTCAATCCTTGAGGGGGCCATTTAGGGAACTGGGGTAAAAAACTGTCTGGGTTTTGGTCCTGCTTTGAGCAGGGGGTTGGACTAGATGACCTCCTGAGGTCCCTTCCAACCCTGATATTCTATGATTAGATTACTTAGAATTTGAGTTCTCCAAGGCAGGGACTGTCTTTTTGTTATATGTGTGAAGTCCCTAGTACAGTGAGGTCCTGAGCCCTGATTGTGGACTGTGCAAGCCATGGCAATACAAATTAAAATAATAATAAAAGATCTATTCATTATAATGATTAAACATTTATATTAGAAATGAATTTTACTTATTTTAAAACAGGAGAAAAAGTCACATCCACTTCAATGACAGTAATTGACAGATTACAGTATTAATATCTTTGTTTCACTAGCATATCTGACTCTTCATGCAAGAAAAAAAAAGATGGAGTAGAACTTTTGGGTTAATACTATATTAAGACTGAATATAATACATCCTGTTCAGAGAATTACTCTTTAGACAGGAGTAATGGCCCAGTTTCTGTTAGACAATGGTAGGCAGTGTATCAACTGCTAATAGAATCTGCTGAAAATGATATCCTGTCCTCCATTTCTTTATTGTGTTTCACATTTAAAATTTCCAAAGTGGATTGTCTTTTTCAGTAGCTTCAGTCAGAAAAATTTGTTAAAATTCTGGAATGACTGAAATCTACAAGGAAGCTGGTTTTGGATCCTCCTAAAATGTCTACTATTTATTCCCTTTCCTTTTGATAAAAATACTGGCCAGAGTTTTCAACCTGTGTGTCTAGTTAATCTCCTAAATCCACAGGAAATGTTTAAGTCCTTAAATGTAGATTTAGAAGACTAAATTTAGGCATTCAGTTTAGACATTTTAGTTATACTTATAGGTTAGCAAGCCCTTTAATGTACATTGTGTTGGCCTGAGTATCTGTGATCCCTAAAATGAATAGCAATCACATATAGAGTATCTGATCTCCTACTATACCTGGTGTATACCTGGTTGTTTTCTGGATACCACTCATAAATGAATATTGTTCTGTAATGTTATGTGATTTTCCTGTGTAGGGTGAACCAGGTCTTCCTGGGCTTCCTGGACTCCCTGGGATAAAGGTAAATACAACCATAATATCTGTGTAGTGGTACTTACATCTTCCTAAACATTTTTTTATTTTAAAATGGATTTTGTTACATGAAGGCATCACACAGAAAATTGATCATCTCTATATGAATGAATGAAAAATATGCCTTACACTTTACTGTGCAGTAAAATGTCACCTTACTTTGGAAAAAAAAACCTGAACTACTTTAAAAATGTCTTTTTTTACATTTTTATTTATTTCAGGAAGCTTGTCATCAATGTTTGGTTTGCAGTTTAATGAGTATTTGCCAGTAACAATAGTCAACAGAACCTGCAAAGCTAACAGCCAGAGAACTGTCTTCATTATTCACAAATTGTGGAGAACCAGCTATGAGAAAAATGGTCTCTGCTCTCATTGCTTATTAGTAATTTCCACTGACAAGTCAAAATATTTGAATAAGACGACTTTATCCAATATTACCATTAAGCAGACAATCTGTGGACCAATAACTGGTTTATCTGCTGACTTCCAGTCTGCCTGTTATCTTTAGGCAAATTATTATAAAAGACATGCAGTCAGTTCAGCCCTGGCATAAATGTTGCATTGGGAGTTGCTGCCAGTTATACTGGAATTCAGTTTGATTCATACTGTATTATACTATAAAAAGTGAGCAGAGTTAAATGTTATGAATGAGAGCTGACTGGGTGGACTGCTTCTCTTTCATGGCATAGGTTATTCTTTCAGACAATGAAACCTCTTAGAATTTCCTTATATTCCATTTTCAGCATGGGCCTGTGAACAGCTGATGTAGAGCTTTTATTGTCTCCCCACTGAATACAGGGGATGAAATCCTGCCTCCATCAAAGTAAAAACTCCCTTTGACTTCAGTGGGACCAGGCTTTCCTTCAAAGTGTATAACATTTGCAGTAGCTTTCTCAGTGACAGTTGTCAAGTGCCACAATGTTTTAATTTAGTGTCCATTTTTCATTTGTGGAAAATTATAAGAGGAGTTGATTGGACATTTTACACATGCAAGAGCATGTGTGCTTATTTTAAAATCTGGACTTATGTATCTTAATACTGAAAGGTGCAGGACCTGGAGATAGAAATTATGTTAGGTCCTGTCTGTTCTGTAAGAAAGAACCATGGTTTAACTGTGTTGTGAAAGATCATGTTGCAAATGGATCCTTCAGAATGGTTAAATTTATAGTGTAGATGGGACCTTTATATACGTGAAGAAACACTTTTAGTCATTATCTCTATCTACTTTGGAAAGTCAGTATAGAAATAACATTTGTTTTGTAGTATGTCCATAGTATAGTTAAGTTGGAGGCCACTTCCAGCAGATTAATTATCAAGATCAATTATCAAAGTTGGTTTTGGCACTGGAAAACCTGAGATTATGAGGCAACCAAGCTAGAAGATCTTGTTACAGTAACATCTTCTGGAGGCTAGCAGAACAATCCCTCTTGAGATAGTTCCCATCGCAACATATACATTTTAATGAGGAGAAAGATGAAGCTCTTTGGAAAAAATCAGTGTCTCATCTCCTAGTATAGATTCAGTTCCTACAAAGGAATTTTCTTTTTTTCTAGATTTCTTAAGGGGACCGTCCACAATAATGAATTCTCTTTTGAGCACCCTTTGACTCGTGGTTTTTGATACTATTCTATGACAAAAAGAAACAGGAGTACTTGTGGCACCTTAGAGACTAACACATTTATTTGGGCATAAGCTTTCGTGGGCTAAAACCCATTTCATCGGATTCATGCAGTGGAAAATACAGTAGGAAGATATATATATACACAGAGAACATGAAAAAATGGGTGTTGTCATACCAACTATAATGAGACTAATCAATTAAGGAGACTATTATGAGCAGGAGAAAAAAAACCACAAGTACTCCTCATTCTTTTTGCTGATACAGACTAACACGGCTACCACTTTGTTTGCTATGACAGGTGATCTGCAAAGACTCCAGTGACTGTTGCTGACAGCTGGACCCGAAAAAATCTAAAACTAATTTAAACATGTCTCTTTGGGCATGTCTAGTTGAACATTTAGTTTGCGGCAAGCTGGAGTGTGAATCTACAATGCTGCAGCCTGCCGTGCACTAACTGTCTGTGTGGACCTGCTGCAGCACACTAAAAATTCCCTAGTGCACTTTGCTTTCTCATAGGTTTGAAACAGCAGTATGCAGTCACCTTCAGGCTTTATTTGTGCTTTTGTCTCTTCACATACTATCATTTTGGACATGAGGGGAGCACAAAGAGGGGGATAGATAGGTCCACTTGAGAGACAAAAGATTAATGATGTGAGAAATGGATGAAGCATGAAGTTCTGGATATTGTGGAATAGATATTTTCCAGCATTAAGCCTCTGGGGTGATGCTGGAATAACGCAGGGTTCAGTGTAGAATTCACACCTGCCACATGAGAAGCCCAGGTTCAGTTCCCAGCCAGTTTGGTACTGAACTCTAGGTGTTCAGATACTATGGTATAAGGATCTATATAGAAGAGAACAGGGCCCTAGTGGTGAAAAGCCTGCCTGGATGTGTGCGGCATTGTCTGAGATGCCTTCGAATGTTATTTCACTGGGGAGCCTGCAGACAGCATTGCCACCTCAATGGTGGGCAGCATTGGTAGGACAGGTACTGGCATTGTATCTAAAATGCACAGATTCTTATGGAGCATTGGATGCCATTTAAAGTGCATTGACCAAACCCTCAAGGGAGCATGGCACTATGTAACCTATCAGTGGAAAACTGAATCCAGAAGAGAGGATCAAGAGAACATTAAGTGGTAGGAAGCAATCTTGGATGAACTAGTCTAGTGAATGAAGAAACAATAAAGGTACATGTACTTTGCCTTTGATCAAATTTACAGTAACATGGCCTACATCAGTGTACATTATGGAGAAGGATGCAGATGACTGAGGAGCATGTTGGCAGTTCTACTGTGTTCCAGATCCCCTTGGAATTGGCTGGTAGTCTACAAACTGATACACATAAGCTTCTTCAGGGCATATGAGAAGCAGGGCAGGGGAGACTTTCTCTTGTGCCATCTGAGAAAACTTCACTTAATGTCTTCCATTCTTGTAACTCTGATGGAGAAGAGAAGTACACAACACCTAGGCAGTCTCCTGTTTTATGGCTGTCATGTGATAAATATGAGGTATAACCTCTTCTGTTCCTTAAATGTGTCATTTCATCTACAAAGTCTTCTCAGCTAATCTCCTCTGAACCTGCCCACTGTGGCAGGCTGTATAATGAAACACAGTATGCAACTGTAAATATCAAGTACACTATTTATGGTACAAGTTTGAAAGCAATCTTTGTGTAAACTTCGTAAACTCAAAGGTCATTTCAATCAGTGAACCATACCTTTCAAGCTGCCTCTTATCTTTCTTGTGCTGGTTGTGGTACATTTGTAAAGGGATCCAGTAAGATATTTTGGAAAGAGTAGCCAAAGTCACTTACAACATTAATAAGTATCAGTCAGTAGAAAAGTTTCAACTTCATAATGTGCAATTATTCAATTAGTTATTTAATGCAGCAATTTAGTATACCTTCCAGATAGCCATTTAGAGGTTGGTTGAACATGATTTCAATCTGAATGAGTGGCAGCTTCTGAAAGGCACATTAGTATCTTGTGTGAATTCAGTATATGTAATAAAGACGTTCTTAATTATATTCCTCGGCTCATTCACTATATGCATACGGATGTTTTGGGAGTGCTTCCTGATCTTTCATCCCTTTCATTATCAACTGGTGCCACAGAGAGTACAGAACTTCAGTCAGTTATTTCCAAGACTGTGATGAAGCCAGCTGTGACATATTGTAGAAACTTTTCTTGACCACCTGTTGCTGTTTAGGAATGGCTGGAAACTTAATGAGCGTTTGAATGTTTTCCACTATGTCATTCAGGAAAATGAGTAAAGCACCTAAACACAGAATATTGACTCATCTCTGTGACATCTTATGTTAGCCTTTAGTAAGACCCTATTACTGATGCCGAAAGGATGCAGAATACTTTCAGTAAGACAAAAATGTAGTAACTTTGTTTTATCCTACTCTTCAAGAAGTCATAAAAAGTACATACAAAATGGCTCACCTATTGAAATTGGAGGCATTTGCAATTTCATTCATTTGTGATCTCTAGACCTTCTCTCAAGGTATTCTACTGGCCTGGTTAAATTTTGTGGCATTTAATCAATACAGTCATTGAATTTGACATCATCCCAGCTTAACCTCTACCAGAAGATGAGCTGTTTGCAATAGTTGGAGAACAGGCTTTCCATCATTAGACCTGATCTGTCTTCTTGTTCCTCTCATTTTATGAGACAAATACTGGGGCAAATCTTGAGGTCCCAGCTGAGTTTTTAATCAGTCCTTATTCAAGCAAACTCTCATTGAAGGATTTGGCTTCTCTGCCCTACTTGTTTTGTGACAGGGAGAGACCTACATTTAAGAGTTTGCTCTATTCTCAACACGGAGAGAGACTATTGAGTTGCCAAAACTCAGTCACCTACATCTTTCTACAGAGTTGCTTATATAGGCCATGTGAATTAGATCCAAGCCAACATACTCTGTTCCCAGCTGCATGGCATCATTAGAAATTTTGCCTGAGTAAGGACTCAGTAAAAACTGGCTAAGGACCTCAGGATCTGTCCCATGTTTGCTTTATCTAAAACAAAGACAATTCCAACCTTCATTTATGTTTTGTATTTGAATTTCATGATTTTATCTCTTACCATATCCCAGGATCTTGTTCCCTGCTTGCACACTTAGTGGCCTAAGAATCATGTTTGAAATACTTAAAACTTTTCAGAACCAAAGTTTTAAGTTCTGGGAGAGTCAAATAAACTTTGCATCCAATAAAAAGTGACTTCCATGCAGACAAAACTTTAGAAACAAAAGCCAAAAATTTCAAACCTGGGTGCCTAGAGTTAGGATCCTAAATCCCTTATTTAGATGCTATTGAACTGTCTTGCCATGGAGATGCTTACGCTCCATTCTCTTTTCCTTTGGCCTGGTCTGTTTAGTCCTTGCTCTGTTTTTTTGGCATTAGAGGGGTGACGGGTTTCCAAGGCATGGTAGCTCCTTTGCCTGGTTCTCTGTTGAGAGGAATCCACAAGTCATTCCTGCATTCTTCAGGTTTCCCTTTCTCTCTTTAAAAAAATTCACAACAGGTCTTACATTTTCCATAGTGTCCCTTATATCTCTGCTCCCATTGCCCCCATGCGTTGCTGCCAAGCGTACAACTCTTATTAGTCCTAGAGACCATCATTCCAAAAAATTCCTTCTTTCAGGGCAGAAATCAGAAAAAACATCAGAGCTGGATCTTGAACCCTTCTAAATAGAGCAGTTCACCTTGTGACTGGCATCTAAATAAAAATCCTTTGATTTTCAGAAGTGCTGAACATCTCACTGAAGTCACTGAAAGCTGAAGAAATTCAACCCCAAACTATCTTTTGTGAACACTTGCACAGCTTCCTAATATGCATGTGCCCACATTTGAAATCCCTGGTGAAAAATGCTGGTTGGTTAACTCCCACCCTTTCCTCATCCAAATAATGATGTCCTGGGGATAGGTTTTCTCTGGGAGCAGAAAAAATAGATAGTGCATGCAGGTCAAATGCTGGAGAGTAGAGTTCAATGAACTGTGTGTCATGATAAAAATGGACAGTGGCAGGAAGTAATATCAGGAGGGTTTATACTGTTTGTTACATTGATTTATAGACCTGCTTTCAAAAGTAGGTACATGGAATTATATGTACACAAAATTACATGTACAAAAATAATTTGCAGTTGTACACCTAATTTGAATATACAGTTACGAGGATTGCAATAGATGCATATATAAGGTAGCTGGATGCACAGAAAGTAGTTACACAACTAACCGTACATTTGCATGTCCACTTATCTAATTTCCTTATGTCATTATGGCAACTGCATAAATTAGGCATGTAATGGCTCATACCTAATTTTGAAAATCAAGCCCAGAATATGAACTCATCATTGACAATGGACTGTGAATAAACGACTAACTGTTGCAGGTGGCAAGAGCATTTACTATGGCATTCCTCAGGATATATGCAATTCTTTGTAATCCATCAGAAACAATATCCTCTGAATCCACAAAAGCCAGGATTTCTTTCCTGGAAAAGACACTAAAGTACTAGAGAAGTGGGAAAAGGGTAAAACATAAGTAACTGAAACACAGGATGTGAATTCTGTTTCCCCAAAAGCTGTTACAGGTTAAAAGATTGATTTGGTAGAGAGAAACTGTTTTACAGTGTCCTTTAATTTGCTTCCTTGTGCTGGATAAAGTCAGTCCAAATTTAGAATCCAGTTGAGAAATCTGAGAGTCCAATTAGCAGACCCAGGTATTCAGAAATCAGGGATTTTATCAGCCATAATGGAGACCTGAAATCAGTAAACTGAAAACACTCTTCTGATGTAATGCCACCATAGAAAATGTTTTCTTGGTTTCAGATAGTCATAAATGAAGTAAAAACAGTTGCAGTTCATTTTTAATATTAGCAACAAAAGCCCCTTAAATTTATCCTCTCATTCTTTTCTTCTAATAATTTAGCAGATCAATCATTGCAAAAGTTGGCTGCCTTTAGGAAAAAACAAGGCTCTTATTACAACAAATGTTTTTACTGTAATCCTCAAAAGCAGGTATCATGCTGACTTGAATTCTAATTAGCCTTTAAGTAAGAAGTATTCTGTATGACTAATGCATGCAGAATCATGACACATTAATCAGAATTATTGCCGATACTTTTAGCACCCTTGCAAATCAGCACATATTTTTCAAGCACCACTGCACTTTTCTTAAAATGAAAATTGGACTCACTAAAAGGCAATAAATGTTGTAGAAAACAGAGTCTGGTTATAAGCTGAAGCTTCGGGTTTTTAGGCAGGTTAAAGAATTATACATTTTGCCTCTAATGAATCATAAAAACTGAAGAAACGGTCATAAATACAAAACCAGAGATATTTTTCCAAGTTAAGAAGTTGATTAGGTAACTGGGTCGATCAGAAAGTCAAAATATGGTTTCATGGCTGATGAGGGAGCCAGGGAGCCTGTGCAACGGGGCACCTATGAAGCCAATTCTGAATTAGTATCAAAAATCGAAACAAAGGTCTAAGAAAACATGGAACATTGTTTATGGGGTTTCCCTTTACCCCTTTCATTTCCTGACTGTAAGCCAACTATTGTGGTCCTTCTGAGAACAAAATAGAAACAAAAAGACAGCAGATGCCAGTGTCTGAGAATCAACAGAGGAGGCAGTGGCTCAGATTTAGGCCTGATGTACTTCATTGCTTTCACTGAAGTTGCTTTATTTTGTTCTTTTTAATCTCAATCTGCCTCTAAATCTCTTAATAGCATAAAGGAAGGAATACAGCTCATATTGTTTCTATTTTAAATATGCCTAGGCATGAGTCATGAGGGTCTTTTAGGGCTGGCACATCCCTATGTATGATGGGCTAACATATGTATCTGTTAGACTGGATAAAATGAGGACATTTCAGTTTGCACAGTCCATAGCTCTCCCTGCTAATAGGAGCACAAATGGAAGAGGGCACAGTAAAAATGGATTGGACCCTCCTTTGCAGTGGGTTGTCATGGGACTGGGACTCTGCAGTGTGCGTGGGGTTGGGGGGGTATGTTACTGAGAAAGGGGGATAGTGGAGGATTCGCTGTATGCAGCCAACAACAGAGAACTCAAAGCATATAGCTACAGAGGGAACAATATTAACTTTAAAGAGGGGTTTGCAATAAAGAGCTGTGGTGGTAGAGTGAGTGGTTTGACAAATGGGAAGGACAAGTGCTTGGCAGGTTTGGCTGGAGGTCTGTGAGGCTTAAGCCTCTATTGCTTGGAGATTCCTGGTCTAAATGTCCTTTGCCCTCCCACTTCCATGTAAGTACCATAAATGTGTCAGAGTGAGGAACCTCTGATAACTATAACACAGCTTCACATGGTGTTCTGGGAGAGTCTTTGCCCTAGCAAGATTTTTTTCTATGGCAGGGAGAATTGAGTCCATATTTTTTTATTGCCATACACAGGTATTTCAATAAGAGAATTAAAATACCTTTAAATTCCCCGATAATGTAATTTCTGCATCACTGACTGCTGGAGGTCAAAAATATGCAGTATTGTTGCGGCTGCATTGGTCCCAAGGTATTAGAGAGACAAGGTGGGCGAGGTATTATTGGACCAACTTTTGTTGGCGAGAGAGACAAGCTTTCAAGCTTAAGCGTCTCTCTCACCAACAAAAGGAGGTCAAAGGTGTCAGCAAATTTTTAAAAAGTTGTAAGACTTTTTAGTACACTCTTTGTTTTAAAAGTTCAGTTTATTTGTGCATACATAGTTCTGAGAAATAAATTGTTATTAAAACAATGATAAAAGCAAAGCCCTAGTTTACAACCAAATGTATACTACTTACCCCAGTTGTTGCATATATATTTAGTTTGTGTTATTCTAAGCAGCGTAATTATATTATTTTTAAAATCCATATTGTAAAATCCTGAAGCAGAGTAGACCTATTTAAAGTGTTAAGTGTTAAATAATTCTGTTGATCTGCATATGAACTGTGAGATGAAGACCCAACCTAAGTCAGTAAGTGGTTAGAAATCTACTGCTAATAAGTTGCAGTGTAAATCCTTCAACAAATTAATAGTGATTAAAATGCGGTTAGCACAACAGGTGGTGTTTTCATCATTGGGGGCTAAAAACAAGGTACAAATTTGCACAGCTATAACAAGGAAGATACCCACAGTAAATGGTGTTGCTTTTACCCTTAGCCTCTCAAATCAAAGCTTGTCTTCACTTCCTCCCATAAAAGTTTTGATAAATGTGAAACAGCCAATGAAGAATTTGTCTAGATAATAATCTTCATAAAAAAAAGTGGACTGTCTTCAAAAAAAGTTTAACATAATTACAAGCTTCCCTATTGCTGAATCTGAAAGCCCTTTTAAGTATAAACTATTAGCTAAATATCTATCTAGCTTACATTCTGTTAGATGTCAGACACACCATTTGTTTTAATGGACTAACATTTTTTTCATTTTCATGTCCTATGTTTACCTGATTAACAGCTAAAATAATACTAACAAGGTTTGCAAAAAGTATCTTTGTAATTTGTCATTTGCCAAGACAGCAACTCTGCATTGCATGAACACACATAGTAAAAACAAAGAGGCATTGATTATTGTTTCTGGTGGTTTGATGTGATCGCATTTAACCAAGTAACAAGTGTAAACTCCTCAGGGAATATACAGCCTTCACATGGACTCACAGACAGTCCCCTGGGGCACTCTGAACTATCTTGCCACCCAGGTAAGCTTGATGCTGTGATAGATGGTCATTTTACACCAATGATCACAAAATATTCAGGTTACTCACAGTCCCAAAGGACCAGTCACTTACCCCAGGTCAATTTGCACCTTAGATCTCACACCACAGACAACACTTGTAGCCAAACCTCTAGTAAATTAATTAAGGGTTTATTAACTGAGGCCATGTCAGCACTCCCACTTATGTCAGCAAAACATAACACTGCCCTGAGCAACATAAGTTTTGCCGGCATAAGTTGTAGTGTGCACAGCACTGTGTCGGCAGGAGAGCTTCTCCCACTTACATAGCTACCTCTGCTCCGTGTGCGTGGTTTAATTGTGTCGATGTGAGAGGTCTCTCCTGTCGGCATAGAGCAGCTACATGAGAGATCTTACAGAGGCTCAGCTGCCTCAGTACAGCTGTGCCACTGTAGGTCTGTAGTGTAGACATAGCCGAAGAAAAAGAAATGAGAGTTATTTGGTTGAAACAGGTAGACATATATATACACATACACACACACATGCACGAGTTGCAGTCTTAGGTTTCAGAGTGTGGTAGAGGTGCTGAAATACGCCATAAGTCCTTTAGGGCTAACTCAGGTTAATCCTGGGGATCTCTTGCTTATGTTTAGGAATCTTTGCCTCTTAGAGTCTGAACTGCGTAAGAAAGTCCATAATTCCTTCTGGCCAGGAATTTTTATCCCCATCTGTCTAGAGGCCAAACTGATGGATGAGCGCTTCTGTATGTCCCGTTCTTCATGGGTGTGCTGGGAGAAATCAACAAAGTTCTTGCTCTTTGATGGCTTACAATGGCCCATTTGGATTCAATAGGTTTTCCTGATGGGCCAGAGATAGCCCCTCCTCATGGGTGGAAACCAGTATGTCACTTGGTGATGTTTCTTTCTTGACTGATTTATAGTTTGAGGGAACATTTGTACATTACAGAACAAACACTTCAATATTACCTTACTGCATGGATTAGAGATATTATAAGTAAGATTAATGGATGCAGCAATTTACAGGTATTGCATAAAGTCTAAACACATTGGTACAAGTCTAATACCTATTTTAGCAATACTAACACACAGGTGAGTCAGACTGGTTTGCAGCTATACATTTGATAATGTTTGCTTGAGGCATTGGGACCTTGGCATGAGCTGGCACCTGGTCTACCAGCATCTCAATAACAACAAATGATATGGGTCCTTTTGCATAATGGAAGTAATTAATAATTTTTGGAATGTATCTTGATATCAAGTAAACTGGTGGAACTTGCCTCAATCCCTACAAACCAATAATGTCTTGGTCTGAAAAGTTGGAAAACCTGGGCTGTCTTTGGGATGACAGTTGCTAAGCAAGTGTTTCATAATAACTAATGAACCCAAAAATCTTAAGCTAAAATACAAACAAGCAATTCTCAGTGGGGGTTTTTTAAGCTGCCTGGCAGTATTAATAGTAGAGGAATTGCTGATCTTCTAGAAAATACCAATGGCCAATCTCCTACCAGCCTAGCATGTCACCTTCAATATTTCATGTTGTTGGACCCCAGATCAGTTTTCTGCAGCCCGGACTGCTTATAGTAGATCCTTAGAAGATAAAACTTCTGTTTTGCTATAAGAAACTGCACCAGGTGTTTAAATAAGTCAAGGTTAAAGGTAATCTTGATTTTATAGACTGCAGTGTTCACTTCAGCATCTTAGGGTCTGAGAATCTATGGATTGTCTGGATGTTGACATGACACTTACCTGCTACCTGACTGCAAGCTGCATTAGCTTATATCTAGAATCGGTTTCTAGGACCACAGCTTTTGTTCCCAGAACCTTATGCCTATTGATGCTGAAGTAAAGATGACTAAATGCAGATGTGAGAGATACCTACTGCTTACTTAATCAGCGATGCAAGCTGAATTTAGGTTTTGAGGATACATTTTAAACAGAATAAAACGAGCAAATATGATTAATCGTCTAGGATGACATTAACTCCAGTTTGGAGGGTCTATTTGAGCCCTTCATATGGGCCCTAGTTGTGGGTAGAGTGATTGGCATGAGTGCTCTATGCTGGGGTGAATTTTTCACCTATCATAGCTACTAGAAAAATCCTTTGCTAAACTAAAATAGATTAGTGTGTGTGACAGCAGATACTGTAAATCCTAGTGGCATTATGTCCTTGATTCAAAGGATGCTGCATCCCACAGTAGTTAGAGCCTGATTCTCATCTCACTTAACCAGTGCAGATCAGAAATAACTGCAATGAAGTCAATAGTTACACCAGTGTAAAAGATCTATGCAAGAGTGATCAGAATCCAACCCTTATTGTTGTATTCCTATGGCAATATGCTGGGTTAGATTTTTACTGTCAGGTATTATTTTTAAAAAATCATAGTCCTTGATTTTCTAGCCATAATCCCGTATGGCTTTTGTGTCATGTCTGCACTATGGACTAATCAAAATGATTTTCCCTTTTCCTCTGCATTGCAGGGGCATCAGAGTACATTACTGAGATAAACTGTTTGTTTTCATTACGTTTCTCACATCAATAAGCCATTTGCTTTATCTGAGCAGCATAGATGATAAAACAGAAATCTGACAATATTAGCACTATACAGTAGGTAGGATGAACGTCTATTGTTTGCAGAACAAACATTTCCTTTATGAGTAACTGTCAGAAAAGCCAGGGAATGGGCTTCCTAGAGTTACTTGCACGTATTGTGAATGGCACAAAAGTACTCTTTATGGATATTTTCTGTCAGTAAACATGCTGTAGTTACACTGGAGAGCTGTCAGATGTTAGAGATACACAGCCAATGTATAAATCATATTGTTAAAACAATTATTTTTTTTAAAGTTTCAAACTTAGTTCTGTTTGCAAATCATTCTTATCTTTGAACACTAAAGCTATCTATTTGGTCATGCTCATTTCCCTGAAAATACATTATATTCCATTTGTGCCTGATGCTTCCCGGGAGGTCCCTGGTGTTGTGCATCTCTCTACCACCTGCCCTGTCTAAGCTTACCTGGGTCAGCTCCCCTGACACTGCCAACTTCTGGCAACACAAGCACTCCCTTCCAGGCCTCCACAGGCCATGCTCTCTGTACAGGTCAACAATAGGCACATTCCAACACCCAAGTTATCAAAGCATCTCCCTGGAGTGCCCTTCCCCTGATCCACTGGACACTCTCAGAATTCCCAGATCTTCTGTTCCCAGAGGAACAATATACCACTGCTTACCAGTTACACCATTCGCTTAACACACAGCACTTAGATTTGTTTATTGAGAAAGCAAGTACAGTATAAGTTTCTGTAACAAAGAACAGGGATTCAATGGTAGCAACGAAGGGTTACATATAAAATGAAATCATAGCACACATACTAGAGCCTAAACTTAACTTCCAAGACAGTGTCATTTCATACAGAGCAAAAGCTCACCCAAAATCCATCCAGTACCTTAGAGCCAGGTGTGGTTGTGATCTTCCATTCCTCAGGCAAGCACGCTGTCTTCTTGACTCCTCAGTGGAAAGATCCAGAATTTGTCTGTGTCTCTTCAGTTATAGTCCAAAAATCCATTGTCTTCACTTGCAAACAGGATAATCCTTGCTGCTTCTGTTTTCCTAGAGACTTTGCAATCACTTGATAAGCATTTTGCTCAGACCATAAAATAGGCGTAACATATACAATAATCAATGTACATGTAGACAGATGGATAGATAAACATCTTCTGCCTGAAAAAAACCTGTTTCTCACCTTTTGATGACCAACCCCAAGTCACAGACCTTAAGAACATAATTATCAATGTATATATACATAACCCTTTTCATATTATCCACACATAAGATTCACAATTATTATGAGGCCCAGTGTGACACAGGCTTTCAGTAGAGACCTATGTTACACTCACTGGCAAAATAGTATGTAGATACCAGACCCATTGGGATCCCTGTAACCTTTATGCATCCCTGTGCCATTTGCCATTTGGCACCAAGAGGTCCCTGGGTCACAGTGCCTTTCCTGGTTTTGGTGCTTGAGTACAGAGATATAACCATGCTCCAGCAATGATCTAGGAAGACAATATGCACAGCTGTGTTCATTTTTTTTCTTCCCCTGATTTGTGGCCCCTGGGAACTACAGTGATTAGATCAGTCTTCCATTTTATCTATCTATCACTTCTCTCTTGGCTCAAGTACAGTAGCTTGGATGTGATTTATTTTCCCTCACTACCAGTATTTCAACATCTGCCACTTCCCTCCAGGGCATAACATGAGTTTGGAATTTGGCCCTCGTCTTTATACACTTCAGACATGTTTACACTAGACAAAAAGCTTGAGGTAAGATACTTGGATCCCACTTTTTCCTTCATGTGAAGTTGCTCATAACTTTGTGAAGGTTGGACCCCACACCAAAGCTGAATCTGCTGAAACATTCAGAAGCGCCACCAGAAGCCAGATTGCTCTTCTGGAGAAGCAGAAATCTGTGAGAACATCTGCTGATGTCCTAATTCCTCCCTTTGTTTTAGCTGCAGGAGTTTCTAGGGCATTTATGAGTATCAACCCAATCTCCACAGGAGGCCTTAAGATATGTGGGGGAGGAGGGCAGCCACAAGGGCTATGGCCCTGGCAGGTGGCAGCACAGTAAAGTACGTGAACATGCATAGATGTGGCACTGAGCACATCAACTCCTATATATTGAGGGCAACAAGTATTTTTTTTTCTGTTTAAAATGGCACAACAGGTATTTATAAACCATATTTTTGTCTGTAAACTGTAGCCCCCTCACCCTAGCAGTTTGCATCAGTGACATTATTACATTGAGAAATGTAGTACAATATCACTGAAACAACCTGAGGTGACTTATCATCCAGGAACATTAACAGATGTGGGCTTTTTTCTGAACATAAGAAAAAGTAAAAGACAAAAGAATAATTCTATGAGCATATGATTTGCCAAACACACTCCTATCTGTGCTCCAAAGGCAATCATAGTAGGTGCCAGAATTCTGGCTGGCAGAAGGCCCATCCAGAGCTTCCCTGAACCCCCTTATGAGCACAAATAAACCACTCAGATGGGTTGTATTTAGGGGTCATTCCCAGGTCAGGGTTATAGTTCTGTATCTATACAGATTAATGCCTCACCCCATGCCTTGCTCCAGAAGGAAGGTAGGAATATGACGGGCTGAGCTTTTCATTTAAAGAGAAAAAGTGGAATCCTTTTATTTACTTCGATTTTTCCACTACACCTGTCTCAGGCCCAAGGATATAACACAATTTATAGAAAACTTTTTTGATAAAATATTAAAGCAGGTCTCGATGTAAGCCCTGCACTCTCAGATCATGGAAGTAAAACCACAGACCTCTTACAATATCCTCCACGTTTTCTGGTACAAAGCACCTGTAGAGCAATCTCTCTCCAGATTTGGGGGGAAAGCTGGGATTGCAGTGGAAAGATTTTGCCAGCACTCCTTTTACAGTGTAGGAAGTTTCTGGTATGAGCCTATGCACAATGCTCTGCCAGAATTCAACCCAAACGCTTTGTATTAAGATCTTTGGATAACATTTCTAAGCCTGGCCACTGATAGAAAGAAGTTGGGTCATGGAATCAGTACAGTACTTGTTTCTTCCCCTAGAAATCATAATTAACAGGTCCAGTAATAAATCTGCACAGCTGGCCAGGTGATAGTTTGTGTTGGGGTGCTGTAAAATAATTTTGAGCTGTCAAGCTCCCTCCTAATTTTAAAATAAATTACTGAAATTCCATGACTGTGGAGGGGAAGTGTTTTTTTTTATTTGCTGTCATTAAAAGGGAATGCCTCCTTCCACAATGAAAACCCAAAGGTTACTCTCACTGGTGTGTACTAACACAGTTACATTACAAAGACGGCATGTGAACTATAGGATTATTTTTATTGTTATAACATACCCACTAACCTCATTAAGAAATACATGCTTCTGCATTATTTATTTCCTACTAATTTCCTCGCTTCCCCTCTTTCTCTTTTTGTGCTTTAGCAGATATGCTGGCCTTTGTTTCGTACCACTAGTGGTACATTGATCAATGATAGCAGTGATTTTCTTATGGAAATATGCAAGAAACCTCCCTGAGTTCGTAACCTGCACTGTTTTTCTCACCAGTGCAACATACCTGTAATTCCATGCCGATGAGCAAGTTGATACTTCCCTTTATTAATGTAAATAATTTTATAAACAAGGAATTTGGATGTGTTTGTCATTCTAGGTATTTAAAATAGCAAGTGTTTGTGATTTCTTTTAAATGAAGCCATTAATTACCTGCTGCTGAGAGGTGCTGTTCTTCCTCAACTCCCACTGACTTCAAGGAGGGCTGGGGGTGCTCAGCACCCAGCAGAATCAGAGTAGAGTTTTCATGCTTAGATTCAGGGGATACCACTAAAATTGATATGGGAACATTTTTTTAAAAAAGTGATTGTTAGCTCAGTAGTACTTTGGCCACCTGCACTCATGATGGCTAGTAGCTAAACCTCTTCTTGATTCAGATTCATGGGGAAAATATAATGCTAGGAACCATGAGGCCTAATTCAGGAAAAGCCTGTAAAGAAAAACATACAGTTTGTCCCTTACAGACCATACAGAGTTATTTAAAGCTTTGTGCTGTAGTGTAGTCGCTAATCTAGACACGGTTGTCACGGCTGTTACTTAGATGTGCAGGGGAGTGAGAGGGGATAAGACCCTCCTTACTCCCTACACACCTGTGCTCAGATTGTGACTGACCATGGTGGGAGAGAGCAGGGGCTACTTACCTGTTATTCCGCTCTGCAAACAAATGCGCAGAGAGGGTACAGGGAATGAAAGGAACCCTGATTCTCAACCCCACCTACTCCCTGAATCCACCATGATGTTAGTCTTGCCATGGTGGATTTTTGTTTGATAAATTGCAGCATAATATAGGGCCATGTTAACAGTCCTTAGCTTCATAAAAACAAGATTTGCAGCTTTCCCGTTTATTTGTTTTTCTCAAGCCACATGAAGCTTTGCTCCAAGAAGTATGCTGATGGCAATAATCCCTGATTAATTAGTCATCCCTAATTAATCTCTCTATAGTTGTTGGATCACAGCTGGAAAGCCCTGAGTGATCGGGAAAAATACTATTAAAAATAAACTGATTTTATTGTAATAAATTTATATTAAATAAAGAATAATTTAATATGCTCTCATCTGTTAAAGGGTGAACCAGGTTTCATTGGTCCACAGGGAGAACCTGGATTACCAGGGTTACCAGGAACAAAGGTAAGTTTAGCTTCTCGCACACACTCATCCATATTATATTGGGTTTCTTCGTGTTAATGACCAAAAACAAAGTTAAAGTGAAGATGAGGGCCTATAATCAGTCATTTAAGGATGAAAATCCTTATAAGAATGTGGTACTTATACAAAACTACCAAGAAGTTTAAAGTTCAGGTTAAAACTTTAAACTGTGCCCAAAATTTGGAAATATTAAAATTCATTGTTTTGGTATCCAGGTTACTTTAAATTTGCCCTGCAGTGTGCCCTGAGAAATCAGAAAGTCAGACTACTTAACCATTCATATCCATCTCAAGCTCCTTAGCTGCCTTAGTCAACGTAGCCTCTCTAAAGCTACCAAAAGCCTAAATTAGGCCATGAGAGCCAACATGCCAGTA
>NC_048302.1:31170037-31242742 GCF_013100865.1 Trachemys scripta elegans | reverse complement strand
ACGTGGCACTTGGTGGGTGGGCGGCGCTCTGGGGGGGGGTTCCGGCGGCGCTCGGCTGGAGGGGGCGGCGCTCGGCTGGAGGAATGGGGGGCGGTGCTTTTTTTTGCTGCTTGGGGCAGCAAAAAAGCTAAAGCCGGCCCTGTCAGGAAGTCTATGGCAGATGCAGGACTGCACACAGATCTCCTAAGTCCCAGTCCAGTGCTTTAATAAAAAAAAAAAACAGCCTCTCTCCTAAGTGAGTGTGACATACCAGGGTGCAATCCAGACCAGTGAGGCACTGTGTCTCCCTTGCCCTGCAACCTGGGGTGCCTCACAAGGTCTTGTTGTTGTAGCTCCCAACGTGGACGACTCACAAACAGCTTGCTAGCATGCAGGTCGCTCCCAGATTGGTTGGTGTAACTACAGCCTGCCAATCATACTCGGGCTCTCACCAGCCTTGATTATACTTCAGGGTGACCCCAACACACTCCCAAGTCCCAGATTTCCCCCCATAAATATATGTCTTGTACTCCCCAGCCTGCTCCTGGATAGTCCAAATATATTAAGTCCGTTATTCCTTTAAGGGAACAATATACAACAACTTGCCATCTTAAATGCAGTTGCCCAGCCACTTTAACTTAAACACACTGGATTAGATAAAACAATAAAACAAGTTTATAAACTACAAAAAGTTAGATTTTAAGTGAGTACAAGCAATGAGGCATAAGAGTAAGAAATAGTTACAAGAAAAATAAAGTTAAAACACTTTTTAATGCTAAACTTAAACTATATTAGATTCAAGCAAAGTTTCTCACCACAGTGTCGAACAGCATTACTGACCAAACTCTTCAGGTCAGGACACCTTCCTCAGAGTCCAACAGTTGTTTCCTTTGTCTTCTCAGATTCAAAGAGTGAGATGGACAGAGAGAGAAAGGGGGAATATCTTGGGGTGTTTGCCCCTCATTTTTATGTTTCAGTCCCTCTTTGAAAAGCATTTCTAGCTGAGAACCAAGAGACGGGGGGCTGGGAAAGGAAGGAGACTTCATGCTGTTTCTATGCTAAAATGCAGCTCTCTTTGTCCCTGCCCCACATTCTTGCCAATGGATCGCAACTTGATAGGTCCATCAGCTTTGTTGACACCTGGCTAAGGTGTAAGTTTGCCCTTTATCTTTGAAAAACTGGTTTAGCCACTCCCTAGATTTATCTGGGAAACACACTTCTGTCATGATTTCAGTTTATGTTCATAACTTTACACATACTGTTGCTACATGCATTTTACCCAGTAGCATAGTTGGGGGGGGGGGGTGCAGGGGAAGCAGCCGCTTCCCCTCAGCACATTTTCCAAAAGCGGTGCCTTGGTTAGGGGTTACCATGGTGCTAGTGGGCGGGGCCCACGCTCCGCTCTGAAGCTTGGCCTGCCGGGCCGGTGTGACGACACGTATAGCAACCCTTCCATTTTGCAACTAGGTGCAGTTTCCACCATGCAACGTGACCATCTGGACTACTGCTCAGGACTTGCTACCGCCTGGCACCAAAGTAGGGAATTGGGAGCAGGAGCTGTTTGTGTCGTTACACTTATGCTGGATTTTTTTTGCCTATCTAGCTCATTCACTACTAAAAAAAAGTCATTCCTTATTCCACCAGCTTAATACTGAGGATAGGGGGTGGTGTCTCTCTCCCATGAATATGGTAAAATTAATCCCATTTTCATGGCAACAGAGGAGCTGTAAACATTTATACATGACTGAAAGAAATTGACCCAAGTATATAAACTAAAGGTAAACATTAAAAAAAAAAACAGCCTAAACATTGATCACTATGACTTTCCTACAGCTAGCTGCCAGGTATTATTAATTTGTGCTTCCAGCCATATTAAATTGCTAACAAGAAATTACTTAAATAAAATACAATTAGGGATATGCAGTTATTTCAGTCTGGGCAAAGTGACCCTTATTCTAATAACCTGGTAGTTAATGAAGCTGACTTTTTAAAAATTTCTTTTTCTCCCCCTTAATGGTATCTTTATTTTCTCCTAATCTTCATACTGAAGTTTCAAAATTTAATTAAATACATTCCACTATCTGGAGGAGGGAAGAAGCAAAAGATAGTCCAGCAATGGAAATGGGAGACTTTAAGTACTCCTCTACCAACTATAGCAGTCATACACTGGGTTGCTGTTAAACTGCTGTAGGAGGAAGCAGAAAATCTAAAGCTAAGCAACAGGCAATGGGAGAGAGTAGTATTGCCTCAGCTAGGACCATTTTTATATTGATTAGGGCTAAGAGTTAAAGGGAAACAAAGCCAACTGCCCAAAACTATTTTGTAAGATAGACCTCCAGTTTATTAGTATAGGGGCTCTTTGTTTTTTAGAGGGGTCACTGTTGTTTGGAATAGTCCTCTAGTATTGGGCTTTAGGCTATGGTGGACAGAGGGGCTCAGTCACAGGCAGAGAGTCAGTATTCTGGTATCTTTGCACCTCTCTGTTCAAGGACTCCCAAGAACAGAACTGTGATGAGTGGGGAGTATATGGGCAGGAGTTTCCTCTTCCTTTCCCAGAGGAGGTGAAAGGTTCAAGCAAGACTCCATCCTTACAAGGTTCATGCCTCCCTCCCTCCACATTCCTTTACTCACCTGCTGGGGAATTAATCTAGTTGCAATGGAGAGAAACCTCCTGGCTCTGAGCAAATGCCTTTCCCTTTTGTAGTTCTCTAGCTGGCCAACAACTCTTTCCCTTCATTTAATACCAAATTTTCCTCCCAGAAAGGGACTTCTCTGATCACAGATGAGCTACCAGCCTCTTTGAGGCAGATTACTTACCCAGAGGATGAATCTGTGACGATCTATCATTTTGTTGTTGGGCTTCTGAATTAAATTTCCTTGTGACTTAGAAACCTCAGAGAAAGGGAGTGCTCTTAAAACAAATTGAGTGCCTGCAGCAGGGTGAAAAGAAAGAAGGGGTTTATGGGAACTCTCCCAGGGTTATATAAAAGGCTGCTTAATGCAGAGGAGTTAGTTGGTTACTCAGCTCTTAGTGTAGAAGTATTGTGGTCCCTGCTGATGCAATGTGTCTTGATCTCTTTTCGCTGGGTATGATGACACGTGTCAAAAGGCAGTTGCATCAATTATTTTGGGTTTTAAAAAAAGCTTTTGTTTTATGCATTTAAAAAGGCTAATTTTAACATTCAACACTGAGGCCCTGACACACTTGTGTATTCAACAGCTGGACCCATCTGTTGTCCTAAGGCCACTGAAAGTGAAACACACACGCACTCATGCTAACTAAATGTCAGGGTGTGGAACAGCCCATCGGCAACTACTATTCTAGATTTTGCAAGGAATAAGAGCGTTGACCCCTGTACACCATCTGAATAAGAGGTTTTGGTCACTACAGCTGCATAACTGGCCAGTCGGCCATATACTATCCCCTGCCCCCCCCCCCCCGCAAAAAAACCCCCTTCTAAACAGTATTCTGCTGTGCTGCTGGTGGTGCAGAGTCCAGCTCTCATACCAGCAATGTCCATTCACCTGTCAGCATTGCACATAGCTGCTCTTTTCTCTCACAGGAGGGAACTGCCTCCATCTTCTCTAGCTCCTACTGTATAATGATTGAGCAGTTTCACCCTAAGGCCCTGTCTACATGAGGAAAACTGTGGAAAAATTTCCCACCAATCCTATCAACATAAGAACGGCCGTACTGGGTCAGACCAAAGGTCCATCAAGCCCAGTATCCTGTCCTCTGACAGTGGCCAAAGGCCAGTGCCCCAAAGGGAATGTACAGACAGGTTATCATCAAGTGATCCATGCCCTGTCACCCAATCCCAGCTTCTGGCAAACAGAGACAAATGACACCATTCCTGCCCATCCTGGCTAATAGCCATTGATGGACCTATCTTCTATGAATCTATCTAGCTCCCTTTTGAACCCCGTTTTGAACCAGATTATCTTGACTGGTGTTAGCAACTTTGGGTCACACAGAGAATCTGTGGAGGAGGAAGGACTTGAGCCCAGGTATCCCAAGTCCAAGGCTAAAGCCCTAGCCACTCTGGATGAAAAATTCATAGTATACTGGTATGTCAAGTCTTTTCCAGAGGAAAGTGTATTCTCAATACATATGTATATTGAGAGGTGGCCCTGGAATCCAACAATTCATAGATTTACAGCACATTAACTATGTTCATGGGAAAACACTATATTTTCTGCCATAAAAAGGGGTCTGTATAATATGTTAATGCCACAGGCATTAGTACAAGAAGTTACTTTTCCAGCATGTGAACGTATGTTGTACCAATTCTCAGAAAATTCATCAGCAGCCTAGCCTCATGACAGACCCAGAGGCAACTGCATGACTCTCATCACAGCTGCCCATGAGAAATGAGCCAGACCAACTGATAAATTAGAGCTAAACATGGTCAAGAATGGTATTTTACAATGGGTAGGTTCAAAGCACTATGCAAGTTTGAACCATCTCTGAAGGAAAATAGCTCAAATAGAAAAGTCCCTTTCCTCTGTGACACGATGTTTCACAGCCATTCCTATACAGAAAAGTCCTAAAAAATTTAATTGGAATAAAACCAATTACATTCTACAGAAATTTCTCTGATCACTTATAAAATAAAATAATCTTCTTTTTTTTTTTTAAACCAGGCTATAGAGTTCTATAGAACAAATCTCATTTTCTAATACATTCTCAAGAGTAGTCATCTATAGAAGTTAACATTTTCTATCGAATTATATAGGACTTTTCCACAAGGATAATAGTTTGTTTCACATTGTGACAAAGGCAACATCACAAACGGGGAGGAAAACAAAAGATACACAAAAGTGTGTTTAAATATGTGTACAATACTCTTAGCAGAGTATTTTCTAGGGATTCTGAAGGCCTTTTGGATTTAGGTGCGATGGACACTACACAATGTGAATTTTACCTACTGAGCAGTGATGCATGATCTACAAATTTTTATTAAATGTTTTATCAAGATTGTCTGATCTCATAATATACCCAATATCTCGTATCTAAGTAACATCTCCTTGATAGCCTTTGTTCAATTAGCTGTTACTATTATTCTTGGGAACTCAGCTGGGAGGAACCATCTAATAAATAAATCAACCAAGGCCCTTCTGAAAAATATTTGAGACCTGCCGTGTCTTTTTTTTTTTTTACACAACAATAACGATATGAAGAAACCACAGGGAACCGTTCGGTCCAAAGAACTATGTTTACTAACGATACACAAAAATGCCATACTTATTGCTGCCCTGGCTGATTTCTGGCAGCATCTAAAACATGGAATACAGAGACCACCACCACTGGGCTTACAAACTACTTAAAGAGATACTACCCTATTCCGATACACACCAAGGATAATTAAGAATATTAAAGAATGGATCCTTAAAGAAACAAGGTCCAAGCATCAGAGGTGTTGACTCCCTGCAGCTCCCATTGATTTCAATTGGAGTCATGGACAGTACCTCTGAAAACCAGACCCACAATCGCCTAATATCTATGTATACTTGGGAGACAAGAAAAAATTAGTTGAAACAGGAATTCAGAATAGAATGTGACTTGCTGATGACATCTCCCAAGGGAGAGTTCCAATCCAAAATGGTTTATAGAATGACATAAACCCTTAAAGAAGTTGGCCCAATAGAAGATATTGCCTCACCCACCCTGTCTGTAATGGAGGCATGTGAAAAATGGTCTTTAAAGGCCCCACAGGTCTACAGAGAAGAGAGAGTAGTGTAGGGGTCGGCAACCTTTGGCACGCGGCTCGCCAGGGTAAGTACTCTGGTGGGCCAGGCTGGTTTGTTTACCTGCCGCGTCCATAGGTTTGGCCGATCGCGGCTCCCATTGGCCGTGGTTCACCACTCCAGGCCAATGAGGGTGGCGGGAAGCAGCACGGGCTGAGGGATGTGCTGGCCACCACTTCCCGCTGCTCCCATTGGCCTGGGACGGTGAACCGCGGCCCGTGGGAGCTGCGGTTGGCCGAACCTGCGGATGCGGCAGGTAAACAAACCAGCTCGGCCTGCCAGGGTGCTTACCCTAGCGAGATGCATGCCAAAGGTTGCCAACCCCGGAGTAGTGCAATAAGCCACTCAGAGCAGGAGAGATACCTGGAAGCGTAGGTGGTGTGCTTTACTACTGTAAAACAAACAAACAAAACATAAACACAAAGGACATCCTGTGCATTTAAGGGTAAGAACTTCTGACAGTTAAAAGAGATCCCACCCAGCACCAAATACTCCCTCTGGGATCTGCTTGATCAAAAAAATAATTCCAAAATACCACAACATGAACCTTAGGCTACATCTACACTACAGGGGGGAGTCGATTTAAGATACGCAAATTCAGCTACGTGAATAGCGTAGCTGAATTCGACATATCACAGCCGACTTACCCCGCTGTGAGGACCACGGCAAAAATCGACCTCCGCGGCTTCCTGTCGACGGCGCTTACTCCCACCTCCGCTGGTGGAGTAAGAGCGTCGATTAGGGGATCGATTGTCGCGTCCCAATGGGACGCGATAAATCGATCCCCAAGAGGTCGATTTCTACCCGCCGATTCAGGCGGGTAGTGTAGACCTAGCCCTAGACTTGCTCTTTACCCCATCTTAAGCCTTCTCTTAAGCCAGGGGTCTGTCCGCAGGGAGCTCACTTGCAGGATTGTAGCCTAGCCATACAAAGGAAAAAGTGAAACTAACTATACGTAAAATGATGTCAAAATCACAAAGTAAGGGCTTGTCTACACTTACAGGGCTGCACTGGTGCAGCGGCACTGCTGTAGCACTTAGTGAAGACACTACCTATGCCGATGGGAGAGCTTCTTCTAGCACTGTAGGTACTCCTCCTGCCCAAGAGGCGGTAACTGTGTCAATGGGAGAAGCCCACAGTGCTGCTACACTGGAAGTTAGGTTGGTATAACTATGTCACTCAGGGGTACGGATTTCCACATCACTGAGTGACTTAGTTATATCGGCATAAATTTGTAGTGTAGGCCAGAGCTAAGCAAACTGGAAAAAAGATGAACCATCCTTTCTCACTAACGTTTTTTCAGATATAGCCATCTTTTAGGTGTTACTTGTTTTAACACTAGGTACACATGTTTAAAAAAAAATATCTCACATTTCTCTGAATTGCCGCTATCCCTTTAATTTCTTTCTTAATCTTTCAAGTACCTCTCAAGGACTGGTGACTATTTTAAATGGAGAGCGTTAGGTTGAGTTTGCTTAAAAATTTAGGCTTTATTGAAAAATAAAGTAAAATAAATAATAACTTTTGATGAAATCTTAATATCAATATTTCTATTATTTTTTTAACCCACATTGAAACTGTTTCTTTTCTTTAAAAAAACCCCAAACAGGTATTCTTCAGTCCTATTTGCATAATATTGTGCTAGTGCATGAGAACCTGAACCTGTAATTGATTGAAAAACAACTATAAGCACATGGGAAATTGACTAGTCTATTTTCATCTTCCAAGCTTAGTTCAATGTAAACAATAAACAAAAGAAACAGTGAAGAGTAATTTGTCATTTTAAATTCTGTTTTCATTAAACAGGGTAAAGAAATCTGATCCACTGTAAATATATAATTTTTAACTTGATAGAAGCCCTCCTTCAGAACCCATCCCTTGATGGGGGAAGGGAAGTATCAGGTTCACCCTAGCTCAGCTCTGTGTGGGAAGAGACATTTAGAGTGAGATTTTCAAAGCAGGCCAGGAGATTTTAGCTACACAGCTTGCATTAATATCACTGGGGGGGTGTGGCTAAATCCACTGGACTGCTTTCAAAACCATTCCCCTATATCCCCCAGCCCACCCGCTGTGTTAATGCCTGCAGAGCACAGCTAGTATGATTTTATTTGATTTGCCTAAATTCTTGGCAAACATGAATGCATTTCTTTTGGGTGAAGAGTGGAACAGGAATCGCACCACATGCTGGAGCCCATCATGGTTCTTGTGAATCTGTCCCCAGGGACCTTATTGAAAGCCTGGGAATGAATGGGAGAAGGGCAGGTTTTGGTTTGGCCTCGATGTAGGCCTGTTTCTCTGTTTGAAATCTCCAGTAACAGGGCTGCTGCTGTGGAAGGAAAGCATTTCTGGTATAGCAAACAAAGGCAGCCGACTTTCCAAGATTTTTTACGTAATCTCCTGGCCTGCCAAGTGGCCCAGCACATGGTGTATGCAGAAGCAGTAGGAGACAGACAACTTTCATACCATGAATTCCTTTGATACGCTTTGACTGTGAATGACAAGAACATTTCCCACTTGTATCAATGGCAAAAAATTCTGGTTTGATCATGGACTGCCAAGCTAGCTATCCTGGCCTGACAGCAGTTTGTAACTTAGCTGTTACAGCTTTCCCTACTGCCTGTTTTTTGTTTTTTTTTTTTTTTTTAATGAAAAATTTGCTTTCTGACATTTGATTTTTCAGCAGGATGTGCACTAGTTGCTAAGGGAGGCCAGCTGGTCAGGGAGAGCAAAAGCCAGGTCTTAAAGAACATAAGTGAATTTACTCATTTGAACGTGTATTGTCAATAGTTTTGTTATGCAATTTGCATCAAATTCACTCCAGAAGTTTGGAGCAAATTCTCCAGAATGTAGAATTCATAGTAACAGACAAATAAACCCAGAAAGCCAAGCTTTGAAATACTTGCACAATTAATGCAAATGAAGTGTCTGTTTCTTGTCGAGCAGCATTTGTGATTCTGAGAAATCTCCTCTGAGGGAATGTCTTCTCTTGTTGCGGTAGATAAAATGATTTTCAGAGCGATGAGGCCCACAGGTGCGGGAGATGCAGGTGCCAAAGTCTGTTGCTACAGATGGCATATTTGTTAAGTGATAAAGAAAGACACTGGGGCAAATTCAGCCCAGGAGCAAGTTGGTGCAACAGGCAACAAGGCCACACTCTCTTCTCACTTACTCTGTTGTAAATCAGGACTAACTTCACTGAGATCAGTGGAGAACTTGGACCTTGGCTTCAATGAGAGATGTGTGGACCTGACATCAGTGGCAGTTGCCCTTACTCTAGAGCTGAATTTGGCTCATTGTGAGGACATTTTTTAAAAACCCACTGTTTGTGTTCAGCTGTCTGGGTATTATCTTATTGGCTTCCTATAGCATATGTTCAACAGTAAATTTGTCAGCCTTGGGCTGGCAAAGGAGTCACTGGCTGTTACGAAGGCAGCAAGAAGAAGGCATGGAGCAGCTAAAATCACCATCTGACGGGTGAATTAATCAGTCCCAGTGTTAATCCAGAGCTTTGGTTCTAACTTGTACTCACTTTTTTCACCATTACCAGAATCCTTGGCAGCTGCCTGAGTTCTTTTTATTATTGTTATTATTAAAGAGATCTGACATGTCATTGGCTTTATAGGGAAAACGCTCAGGGAATCTTGTTCTTATGCAGCATCCAAATAATTTAATTGAAGATTAACATTTTGTTAAACTCTCCTCTCTTTCACTGGGGTAGCCGGTATGTCGCCAAATGCCTGCTGACTTAAATGGTGGCAGCTGCATGAAATGGACTTGTGTTTCACAAGCACTGTGCAACAGGAGATAATGGATGGGTTAGGACTTCAAAGAAACTGGTTGTAACCATTCCGAAGGCATAAGGCTGCTGCCTCTGACAGTTGGTAGCTCCAAGCTCAAGTGTGTGGCCATGGGCTCCCAAGCAGCTGGAAGTTTGCCATATCTTGGAGGTGATGTACACTAATCCTGAGGGCGGGGGAGTTAGAAGATGGAGGTTAGAAAGGAGCCAACGGTTGTGATACTTCGATCGGCCTCGTTTGGTTCATCAAAGGCCTAGCACTAGTATCAAAACAAGGAAAGGGTTGGAATGAGTGAAGGAAAGAAGTGGGCCACTTCTAGTTTAAAGTCTAACACAGTGATTTCTAAACCTCTATGAAAACTGCATTCAGGAGAAGAGCTGTGCTCAGAAATGCAGAGGCTCCTGCTGCAAGTTAAAACAGCCTCAAAGATGCTCTAACTTGAACTGTGATATTGTCTCTGGCCCCAAGGGGACATTCTGACATGGGGAATAGCTGGAACACAAGGGGCATCCAGGCATGCTGCCTTTTGTCAGGAACACTCCATACACTGGGAGAGCCAGGAGGGGTATAAGTGGGAGTGGGAGGGGGTAGAACTGATATGAGCTCTGCACTACCCAGGGATTCTCCTATGCTGATAGAATTCCTGAGGACGGTTCATCATGGCCCCTTTATGCTGGGGCTGTGGCAGGACAAAGAAAGAATCAACACCAAAAATCCATTTGAATTGTAAATCCAAATAAGGAGTGGCTACCGGAAGGGGGCTTTCTAGAAAGGCACTCATGTCCGTGCTTTGGGGAGATTTCTAATGAAAGACCTTTGTCCCAATTTATTTCTGTGACATTGCAGCTGCTAGGGTAGGTAAGTGTTCATGTCAGAGCTCCATGAACCACATGCAGCTAACAGGCATGAAGTAACTAACCTTTCTATTATTCAGTAAAAGGTTGTCTGTGTGGCATATAACCACAGGCCATAAAGATAATCCCACCAATATGACTACCATGCTATGCATCTGTAGTACAGAAATGAGGCTATCACAGCTGCTAAAAAATAACAACACAGCCCGGAGGAGATCTCCTTCATCGTTTCCATATTTTATTGCTACCAACACCTTACTAATTACTTCTATCGGGTAAACCCATTCCTGCGGTCAAAAACTCTTTTTTAGTATGTAATGATGCTTCCTGTGCTTCCCTGAGAGACAGTATTCAACACGTATGGGGTGGGGTGCAGTTCCAGCACATCATCTCATAGCACAGCAGGAACCCTGCCTCAGTTTCCTCCCACCAGTTCAGTTGCTCAAGGGGCAGAGACCTCCAGCCAAGTCACAAAAAGTCCACCCCGTCTAGGTCCAAAGGCCAAACAGGCCCCAAACAATTATTCTACTCCAGCCTCTCTGGGCACAGTCCTTCCTTCCCAAGGGTCTGTCTTCTCTTCTGCATCCTTCCAACACTGCCCTTTCCTGGGCTCTGCTCTAGCCCCTCTGAGCTCTGTTCAGTCTCTCCGTCCTCCTCTTCACAAGATTCACTGCATCACCTCAAGAGGTGGCAATATAGGGGGAACCCACTCCCACCCCTACTATAGGTTCCAGGTCTTGGGAACTCTAAACAACTGGGCCCTGCAACTCAATTCCAAATTCACTCTCTTTCCTTCCCAGGGCTTCTGACTGTGTACTGGGCTTTTCCAGAGAGGTCTTTTTAGCCCTAATCCTGTGTTCAAACTTCTCCCCTATAGGGCAAGATAACTGCAGCCCCCCATCTCCCTGGGGCTGTACTTCATTTCTGGCAGGCTTCCCCAGCTCTCTAGGGCTCTGTTCTACTCCAGGGACAATTCTCTCTGAAAGTGTCTCCTTCACTCTCCCCCAAACCACAGAGCAAGGCTTTATCATGCTCAAAAAGTAATACCCTAGCTGGCACCAGACCTCCATTTCCAGCTTGAGTCCACCAATTCTTCCTGAACACCTATTCTGACATGTACCATGCCTTGGAATAGGGTTGGCTGGGGCTCCAGGTCCTTGCTGCCCTTGGAGAGTACAGGTCAGCCTGTTACAAACTATCTCCAGCTGAACATTAAGGTTCTGTCAGTCCTAGTGAAAGTAGTCTGATCCCCATCAAGGATAGATACCACCACAATTTATTCTGTTTGCAAGAATTTTAGTTCACATATTAATGTCCATATTCAAAAGCAATATTCAAATGGCCCATAAGAATTCTCTATTCAACAAATATCTGCAATTTACACTATGTGGGTATTTTGTTCCTGTTTCTAGGTTTTGATTAAAAAAAGACGAGATGTATCTCTGTAGATATTTTTTGTAGGAAGCTCTAAGAAAACAGTCTAGAGCAGGTGAATTGTTCCTGGGTAAACTTTTAGACTAGTATCAGGGGGTAGCCGTGTTAGTCTGTATCTACAAAAACAACAAGGAGTCTGGTGGCACCTTAAAGACTAACAGATTTATTTCGGCATAAGCTTTCGTGAGTAAAAACCTCACTTCTTTGGATGCATAGAGTGTTTTTGTAGATACAGACTAACACGGCTACCCCCTGATACTTTTAGACTAGGATTTTCAAAAGCTAAACACTTTTGCAAACTCCACCTTAAGTGTGTCTACGTTTGTATTTCTTGGGTATTTAGTGATCTGATTAGATGTATGTGTAGATAAAGCACGGTTATTGAGGATGAGGGGTTGGTTGGTTGCTTAATTCCTAAGTTTGAGTCTGGAGCCTCTGAGTTATATAGTTTTTCTTAGTATTTTGCAAATTCTTTTCAAAGTATTGTGTATTGTCATTTGAACTTCTACCTTTCAGGTTTCTAATGGCTGGTATTGGTCTTTGTTCAGAGGAACCAGTAAGTAATTGTAGCAGAAAGCAATTAGGTTTGTCAGCAGAACAATATATTTTTAAATGTTGAAGTGTTTCTTATCTGTACATGTGCACAGTAATATATTCAGTTCAGATATGAATGTCTTTAACTTATTTCTAAGTGTCATGTCTACCCAATACTGTTTCAGCATTTGTTGTTGGGCTTTTGGATTTCTCCTTCAGTCTCATTTATTTCCTGCCATTGTAACATACAGGACAATGTACCTGTGTAGCCCCTCTTTTTCAACAGATTGTCCAATTGACATTAACAGGGTTTATGTGCCAATTATTATTATTCATGACCCAGTCTACTCTTTATTTCCCTGATTCATATGCCAGTGAGCTAGACACAAACGAAGAAAAGCATGGAAAGGTTTGTTTGCCACCTGAGCAGACGGAAGGGCAGGTGGAGATGTCTCATGAAAAGGTTTGATCTCAGTAGGAAACATATTCCCCAAATACTGCTGCATGCTCTGATTACATAACATCTGTGAGACCAAGGCTAAGACCCTATCCCCTGGATGGATGAGCAAGGTGGACAGGCTGTCTGCTGAATTCCAACAGCCTGAAAGCAGGTTAGTTAACAGCTACTGCCAGTGCAGTTCAGGTTAGGGAAGCTATAAAAGCTTCCTTGGACATTGGGCAATAACCTGTTTCTGTGGGTATGTCTGCACTAGACTGGAAGGTATAATTTCAAGCTCAAGGAGACATACTTATGCTAGCTCTGATTGAGTTAGCACACTAGAAAAGAGCTAGCATGGGTATGTCGCCGTGAGCTGGAAATTATACCTTCCAGATCTAGTGTAGACATACCTACAGAAACATTGGCAGGCTATTGCTCACTGTCCAAGTAATTATTAGTGCAACCAGTGGTACATTGTATTTGTACACTGCTTGAGTGGGTCTTTGTGTTTTGTTCTGTAACATACGTTAATTAATCAATGTTAAGAAGTATTTGACTGGAGTACAGAAGACTGACAATAGAAACATAATTGCTGGTTATTTATAGACTGAGCAAAGGCAATTGTTTCTGTAGTATATATGGATTATGGACTTTGAAGTATTTGTTTATTTAGTTAATGAGGCATGGAATCCTTTCTGGCCATATAGATTACTTTCTAGCACTATAAGCAGCTCTGCAATGCTAACAATCACAATAAAGATGCAAACAACATGTACTGTATTAGTCACACAATGTGCCAGGTATCACAAAAGAGGCAGCCACTTACAAACAACTGTGGCTCTACTAACTGCACACCATAGCTATGCACACAAAGTGCAATGTGCAGACTGGCTGTCAGCGCATCACAGATGACAGGACTTGTAATCAAAGCAGTTCTTTTTGTTCCCTGCAGTAGAGTGCAATGAAAAATGACCTGGGGCAGGGAGGCTCAAGGAGTTGGGGGTGTATGATCCCTGCCAGTTGCCAATATTGTCCAGGCTTTGGAGTGGGTGGAACTACAACAGTAGTGTCGTTGGTACTCCCTCGTTAACAATTAATTCAAGCAGCTGGGTCTGCAGCCCCAGTAGCTGCTGTATGTCTTTCTGCACCTCTCTGTCCTTCCTCCTCTCTTCCAGCAGCTGTTCATGCCACTCCCTAGCATCCTCTGCATTTTGCCTGAAGCCCTGTACAGTCTCAGAGATCATGTCCTCCTTTGTGCACTTCCTTTTGGCCCTGAGAGTGATCCGATGCTCTACAGGTGTACGTGGGGCTCTTCTCAGGATTCCTCCAGCTGAGGTCAGTGATGAACAAATAGAGAACAATGGTTAGGTTGGGTAGGGGCTGGTGTTCCACACCAGATAACTGTTGCAACTAGTCAGATTTTCCTACCTCATGCAGTAGTCATATGTGAACCACCTCAGAATTACAAGAGCATCATGAGTCTTAGATCTTACAGAAGGGTGAGTATACTGGAGTTCTTAACCAAGCCATTTAAGACGAACAGGTGTAGGAGGGGGTTATTGTGGTATATAAACGGATACTGTTTAGTAAAAACAGCTGCACCTATTTCAGGCAGTCGTGATCCCTAAGGATTTATCCAGGAGACAGATCCCAGAGTGGCAGAGCAAGGAGCTGTTCAAGAGGCCTGGAGACATATGCAGCCAAGCTGTTTTCCACACTGATCCCCCTCAGTGGTTCTGGTGGAGTAGCATGAGAATGTGTCATACCACAGTGTGCTGGCCAAAGCAGTTTTGCCTTGCAATGTCTAGGCAAAGCTTAAATACTCCTTGCTGAAAAAGGTCTGGAAATTGCACTGACAGACTGGAAAGCTAAATGTGTAAAAGTTAACAGGCTGCTCCAGCCAGAGGCCGTAGCACTGCAAAGGCCAGTGGGTGAAGTGTATTTGCTCATGTCTGTGCTCTGTCCCCACCCCAGCCATGCCTCACACCGAATTTTTCTAAGGTCAGTGTGTATCTTTGAGTTTGTGGTTGGGGGTCCAGATGGTGTACAGTGCCTCCATATCAGTGTAATGTCACAATGCTACATTGACTGTAAGAGGAAATGTACAGCGTGTTGTATGATCTTGAATTACTAATTTTTAGTGCACTGTATGTGTTTCTATTCATAATTTATGGTGCCTTGCCAACCTACCTGTAATGTCTTAAAAGCACTGTTCTGTTAGAGAACAATGATGTGTGTATGCACACCCTATATATACACATGCAATCCTATTATTTCAACCTCATGAAACCATTTATTACTAATGCTGCCTCATTTGCTTTGCTATCAGCATTTGCAATAAAAATGCTGTTTGAAAAGAGAAATTTCCTGCAGGCATGTGCTTGTCTGCCAGTCTGGGGGAGGATTTGATGATAACGTAGGCACTAGAGCTGGGTTTGTGCTCATCTCACAATATAAACTGGGGGAGTGGCAAGTTAATTTGGGTGTACTGAGAATGTGAGGCACCTGCAGGAGTACCATAGCTTTGCCTGCACACAGTCATCTCCCCTTAGGCACAAGGAAATCAAGTACCTCACTCCTGGACCAGGCAACACCACCAGAGCCAAAACGAGAAGCTTGCTCTCAGCAAAATGGCAGCAGGTAATAGGAAGGTGTGGCTGTGAAGACCACACTGATCATTTCAGTGTAGAGTGAATTATGGTAGCCTTCATTTAAAATTGAATTGATAGTTCTGTGTTAAATGATAGTGTCCCTCGGGGTGAGCTCAGCTCCTGTCTGCTAGAGTTTTCAGAACAATAGGGTGAACAGTACTCTGCACAATTCTCTTTGATTGGGAGACTCTTCGAAGTGCACGAAGAATGAATATGGTGACCACATACACAGTTACAAGTAAATAATCTTGTTTGTTTATAAGTTACACTTATACACAACCCAAGAGAGCCCAAGCACCAGGCAATGCTGTATTCATTCTCACATATCAGATCTGGTGGATTTCCTCAATAGGTGGTCATTGATAGAGGGGTGGTTCCTGCTCAGGTCTTTCCAATGAGATCTTCACACCCTCTC
Source organism: Trachemys scripta elegans (assembly GCF_013100865.1). NCBI lineage: Eukaryota > Metazoa > Chordata > Testudines > Emydidae > Trachemys > Trachemys scripta. The sequence continues at coordinate 31,226,891 of NC_048302.1, read as the reverse complement.
CATACCAGGAAACTCCTTTTATCTTGTTCTGACCAGGCCTAACACCTTATGCAAATACAAGAGTATCCCAATCTCCTTCTTATTTGTACTTCCACACCCCATGAAAGTTGGGGTGTCCCACTTTTCATAGATTCTCTCATTAACATCATGTTAATGTCATGTTCCCATGATAACCTGCAGTCAAAGCAGATCTTCCTGTGTTGTTACAATCAGGTGTCTTGTAGTCTAGATGGGTAGATTGTGATATTTTCCTGGAACATCACCTCTTGGTACTTCCTTCAGAGCAATCTTGTAACCTTACTGGCATAGGGTCATTCTTGGATCACCCCCTCATGGCAATCTCCTTAAGTCTGAGGCCTAGTGTGGCTAAGATGAAATCTTACAGGCCCTAGCCCATAGGTCTTGCATAATGGCCTTACTTATATACCTAATACACACTCATCACTACTAAATACTTGTCAATCTCATATTCCTATCCTACTTATATCCATTCATCACACATTGATTACCTATGAGTTAACCACAACAATAGCACAATGAAATGATTAAAATGAGCTAATTGGCTACATTATGACCCCGTGCAGCTAGAGTTCAAAAGTGCTACCAGTCAGATCACTCCTGAAGGAAATGTTGCATTGTGGGACTACATCAGGAGGACTGCTCATTCTACCAGGAGGTTCATGTGTGTCCATACTGGTGCTGTGCTGATAGATCTAGAGCAACAGGGTGCTTATGTCACGCTGAAAAGGAGTATAAATATGCTGGGGAAAGTGGAGGGTTTTGTCATCAGGACACAAAATGTGGATGCATGCCAGGCCATGCTAACAGAAGGCAAGTTTTGCTGGTACAACTTTCTAGTGTCGACCAGGCTTTAGACTCCGGCATGCCGAAGTCTAGAACTGGTTGAAAATTGAAATTTCTGTCCACAGGAAATTCAGACATTTTGAAATTTCCTTTCATCCTGCAAAGGAACAAAAGTTTAAATTTCAAAACACTTCCTACAAAACAAAATTTCTAAAAAAAATTTTGTCTAGGAAATATCAGAATGACCATATCAACATTTTTTGATGGAACATTAATATAATATTTTTACTTTATTGTTTTGACTGTTTCATTTTGATAATTTTTATCAACAAATTCAATGAAATCGATACACTCCCATGAAACCTGTTTGATTTTGCCAAATCTGCATTTTCCACTGGGTAATTGTTCCACTGGAAAACATTTTTACTAGGTCTACTTGAGCCACTTTTGAAAATGGGACTTGGGCTCTGTCACAGAGCATGCTCCCTCACCCTGGATTTCTCTTGGCAAGCAGTCCTCACAGACTCTTATGTAAATTCACCACAGTGTATTATATGTCCCCTCACCATAAGGCTTTTTCCAAGCTCCAACATACCCCTTTGGCACAGGGTATGAGGGGGAAGAGAGAGGTCTCCCATCTCTGAGATCCTATACTTCTTTACCCTTCCTTCCAGCCTCCCTCTCTCCCTTCCTGTCTTCCCTTTAACAGTCCCTAGCTGATGAGCTGATTCACCTCGTTAACTGGTTAATTGCCCAGTCCTAATCAATTATCTCCCAATTTGGACATTGCAGGGGCGTTTACAAGGTGCACAGAGCAGTGAACCAGTCCTAGGCTACTCCCACTCTGTCATACACACTTTTTTTTTTGGTTTCGTACCAGGACCTTTTCTCTCCTCACTGTTTTTCCTCTAGGGACTGTCATCCCCTCCCATGAACAAAGTTTCTTTAAACTGTCTCTCTAAAACCCCTGTAGGAAACTTCTCCATCTTCCGCCCACAAATGTGCATTCGATGGAGGCGGTAACACCTACATCTCTGTTTCTGCCCACCTGTCTTCACATTCTGGGTAACCTTTTATACCATCGCACAGCACAGCACAGCACCCCTGCTTTTGAAGTCTCACCATCTCTTTCCTCTCCTGTCTTTTTCTTCTCCTGCACCCTCACGGTCATACTGGACGTGGAATTTGTGAAATTTCAGTGGCATTTTATAGTCAGTCCACTATGTCATCGTGGGCAGTCACAAACCATGACACACATTGCTGAGGACTGCAAAATGACAAACCTTCCTGGAGGTCTTTGTGCCTTGAACATCATTGGTAGGACCACTGTGGCATGGCTTGACCGGATTGCATATGCCAAATATTTAAGTCAGTAGTTTCCCGCCTTTCCTCCTTGTGTCATGTCCTTTAAATGGACAGATTGCTTTACTAGGGACACCAGCATCTACCGTACAAATTCCTCTGTGAGTTTAACGACAGCTTCTAAACTAACAGGTTGGTGCCTTCAAACCCAAACCCTAGTGACCTCAGGGAGACTCTGTAACAGCTGTTCCAAAATAATGGAGTCCTTGATCTCCCCAGCTCCTATGCCATCTGGTCTCAGCCACGTAGTGGCCCAATCAGATAACTTCTGTGCAAAGGCCCTAGGTCTTGCCCCCTCTGACCAACTTTCTGCTCAAGACTTCTGCCTGTATCATTCTTGCCACAGAGCAATCCAGTCTAAAATGGCTGTATTTATGGTATCATCATCCTCAGCTTGTCACTCAGATTCACGTAAGCAGCTTGAAATTCTCAGAGAGGTAGGGAGCCAATCTGATGGCCCATACCCTCTTTTCCCAGACCCCTCATCCTCTTGAACATTAACAAAAGGTATTGGGATCATCTGTCAGGCCCATTTTGCACAGCTCCATGCCCATCATCCAGTTATCACTCTCTAACACCACTGGCCATCACCTACAGCCCCCACCTAAAGCCTTTCCGGCTCATCATCAAGAATCTACAACCTATCCTGGAAGATGATCCCTCACTCTCACAAACCTCGGAAGGCAGACCAGCCCTCACTTACAGACAGCACCCCAACCTGAGGCAAATACTCACCAGCAACCACACAACAGAAACATCAACCCAGGAACCATTCCCTGCAACAAACCCTGTTGCCAACTCTGTCCACATATCTACTCAAGTGACACCATCACAGGACCTAACCACATCAGCCACACCATAAGGGGCTCGTTCACCTGCACATCCACTAATGTGATATATGCCATCATTTGCCCGCAATGCTTCTCTGCCATGTACATTGGCCAAACTGGACAGTCTCTAAGCAAAAGAATAAATGGACACAAAGCAAACATCAAGAATTATAACATTCAAAAACCAGTGGGAGAACATTTTAATCTCCCTGGACACTCAATTTCAGACCTAAAAGTGGCCATTCTTCAACAAAAAACCTTCAAAACCAGACTTCAATGAGAAACCGTAGAGCTGGAATTAATTTGCAAACTTGACACCATCAAATTAGGCCTGAATAAAGACTGGGAATTGCTGGGTCATTACAAGAAGTAATCTCCCATCAATTGTTGTATGGGCCATCCACCGATGGAATTGGCCTCGTTAGCACTACAAAAAGTAATTTTTACTCTGTTGACATTCACACCTTCTTGTCAACTGTTGGGAATGGGACACATCCACCCTGATTGAATCATTGACCCCCCACACTTGGTAAGGCAACTCCCATCTTTTCTTGTGCTGTATATCTATGCCTGCCGACTGTAATTTTCACTCCAGACATCTGAAGAAGTGGTCGAAAGCTTATGCTCTAATAAATTTGTTAGCCTTTAACCCTGGATTTCTCTTTGCAAGCAATCCTCACATACGCCTACACATCATAATGTACTTTTTTACAGTAGATTATGCAGCTTCATGTCCCATCATGATAATGCTTTTCCCAAGCTTCAACATATCCTTTGGCACGGGGGGAGGACTCACTTCTCTGTGATCTTGAGCTTCTTTGCCCTTCCTTACAGCCTCCCTTTCTCCCTTCCTGTCTTCCATGTAACCCTCCCCGCCTGATGAGCTGAATTACCTCATTAACTGATTAATCAATTATCTCCCAATTTGGCCTAGGCAGGGGTGATTACAAATTGCACTGAGTGGTGAACCAGCTCTAGGCTACTCCCACTCTGTCACAGGCTCCTAAGCCACTTAGGCACTTTTGAAAATGTTACCCATAACCATTAATGAGATTTTGTATTCTTGATCTTGAAATTTCTGTTTTAAGAATATGAAACCAATCTTGTGAGTCTGATTTTTTCTATCAAAGTCTATGGCTAGGATTTATACAGCCTAGTTAGTACGTTTTTTTTATATGTGCAACTGATGATCCAAGTACATATCCCACCCAACTCTTTCATTTTTACTGTATCCTGTGTTGTTACATGAGACTTATGCATGTTTTACTCAGAGTTCTAGTTTTTTAGGTCCTAATAAATACAGTTTTCATCATTTTTGCATATTTGCTCTGCTTTCTTACATTTCCTGTGCAAGTTTCAAGTATCTCTATACTGATACTCTCTAAACAACTTCACATTTATGCCAGTACAATGCTCTGTTCATGTGTAATGTGGCCCACTTGCCTCTCGTGAGTACCCCTGTCGGCCGGGTGTGTATCTGCACCTGCACTGCTGCTTGGGGTGACCACTGCTGACAGTTCACCTTCTCAGGCAGGTTTTTCAGTGACTCAGCCCTCCAGCCGAGTCACACACAGTCTGTGGGCGTACAACAAAATAAACCCCTTCCGGGGTACACAGTCCAACAGGGCCCATCACAGTGCCCTCAGCTATGTCTCTATCTTTAGCCCTGTCCCTGGACTCAGTCCTCAATCAGTCCAACAGGGCCTATCGCAGTGCCCTCAGTTAGTATCTTTAGCCCTCTCTCCGGGCTTAGTGCTCTGCCCCCATTTGGGCTAACTTTCAAATGGTCCTTCTCAAATGGTCCCTGCTCTGGGATAGAGCAGCACCCCAAGGCTCCCTCCCTGGAGTCTCTTTGCTCTGGCGAGTCTCAACTGACCCTAGCTGAGTCCCTTTCTCAGTTCAGTCTCCTTCTGGAGGGGATATCAAAGTCCACAAATGCTGACCCTCTTCAGGGTCTTCAGCCCATTCCCTAGGCTTGGTTAAACTCCCCTTATTCAGGGCCTTGGCCACTCCACCTGTGGCCAGTGACCCAGGTCCACCCAGTACTTCACGTCCCAACCCAGGGATCCTATGAATAGCAGCCAACTCTGCAGCTACTATTCCCTGGGCCACTTCCCTGCAGCCCCTTCACCTTTACCGTTACCCTTAGCTCAGGGCTGAAGTCATGCTTGAGTCCCTGCAGTCAGCCAGGAGCACCTTCCTTGCCCCCCTGGTCCCTGCCAGCAGCTGTTCTGCCTAGTTCTGCAGCCAGCCAGGAGCATCATCCTTGCACCTCTGACTCCAGCCAGCAACTGATTTTGGTCTGTCCAGCAGCTCCTTTTATATGAGCCTGCTAGACTCTGATTGGCTGCTTCCCCGCAGCTGCTCTAGGTAGTCTGGAGGACTCATCTCTACTTCACTTTTCCTGGGATGGGGTGTAGTAAGACCACGAGGCCTCCAGCAGGGGGCCTCAAAGGGCCTGATAGCATGATGTGACAGGGTGTATCTCCAATGCTTCTACTCGTTCATATTCCATAAATATTTCTCAATGTACCCATTTTTGAAGTACCACAACTAGCAAATTTTCCTTCCTCTGCCAAAGCATGAGTAACTTTCATCTCCCATTCATTTCAGAAAACAGTTGACTTTTAAATGTTACTGAGGAGTAAAAGAAGAGCCTTGTGGTTAAGGCTCAGGACTGTGAATGGGGAGAACTGGGAGGTTCTAAGCCTGGCACTGCCACACATATCCTGTGCTACCTTGTATAAGTCACTTCCCAACTCTGTGTCTTAGGCCTGGTCTTCACTAGTCTGTTATTTCAAAATTAGCTGAGTTAATTAAAAAAAATGATTCTGTCCATAGGACCAAACCATTTTTTTCAATTTAAAGGGCTCCTTAATCCGATTTCTGTACTCCACCTCGGCAAGTGGAGTAGCGCTTAAATCGAGATCGCAATCCTGGGTTAGAGGTATTGTGGATGTAATTCGACATTATGGGCCTCCAGGAGCTATCCCAGAATGCTGCACCCCCTATATAACTGCCCTCCCTCCTCCCCAAGTTCCATAGCCTCCTCACCCAGATGCCCAAGAACACGAAGGGGGAGGCTACGGGGACCCACACACTCAACCCCAGAGGATCGTCCAAGCAGCAGAAAGCTGGCAAATGTGAACTTTTGATTTGGTTTCTGGACTTGTCCTTCCCTCCTCCTCCACCCCCTTAACCCAATACCCCCTATCCCCCGGTCTACCTTTTGATTTCTCTCAATGTGTTGTGCAACAAATAATAAAGAACGTTTTTTAAACAATTTTGACTTTATTTCCTTTCATATATATAGGGGTCGGGTAACTTCAAGAGAAACAAACACAACGGTCACACTGTACCCTGGCCAGTCATGAAACTGGCTTTCAAAGCTTCTCTGATGCGCAGCACACCCCGCTGTGCTCTTCTAATCGCCCTGTTGTCTGGCTGTGCAAAATTGCCCACCAGGCAAGTTGCCTCAACCTCCGACCCCGCCATAAATGTCTCTCCCTTACTCTCACAGATATTGTGGAGCACACAACAAGTAGCAATTACAATTGCAATATTGGTTGTGCTGAGATCTAACCGAATCAGTAAACTGTTCCAGCAAGCTTTCAAACATTCTACCACCATTCTGCACTTGCTCAGCCTACAGTTGAACTGCTCCTTACTACTGTCCAGGGTGTACGGCTTCATGAGCCTGGCATTAAGGGGTAGGCTGGTCCCCGAGGATAACTATAGGCATTTCAACATCATCAACAGTAATTTTCTGGTCTGGGAAGTAAGTCCCTTCCTGCAGCTGTTCAAACAGACCAGAGTTCCTGAAGATGCGAGCGTCATGCACCTTCCCTGATCATCCCACGTTGATGTCAGTGAAACGTCCCTTGTGATCCACCAGTGCTTGCAGAACCATGGAAAAGTACCCCTTGCAGTTTATATACTGGCTGCCCCGCTGTGCTGGGGCCAAGATAGGCATATGCATTCCGCCTATTGCCCCGCCGCAGTTAGGGAACCCCAGCGCATTAAAGCCACCCACAATGTCTGCACATTTCCCAAAGTCACTACCCTTGATAGCAGCTGGTCAATGATTGCATTGGCTACTGGCAGCACAGCAGCCCCTACAGTAGATTTGACCACTCCAAACCGATTCCCGACTGACCGGTAGCCATTGGGCATTGCAAGCTTCCACAGTGCTATGGCCACTTGCTTCTCAACTGTGAGGGCTGCTCTCATTTGGTGTCTTTGTGCTTCAGGGCAGGGGACAGCAAGTCACAAAGTTCCATGAAAGTGGCCCTACGCATACAAAAGTTTCGCAGCCACTGAGAATCATCCCAGACCTGCAACACTATGCAGTCCCACCAGTCTGTGCTTGTTTCCCAGGCCCAGAATCAGCGTTCCACGGCATGAACCTGGCCCAATGCCACCATGATCTCCCAATCACCACATGCCATGCTTCTAGGAACGTCTGTGTCCATGTCCTCATCAGTATAGTAATCGCACTGTCGTCACTTCCTCACCTGGTTTTGCAGGTACTGCACATACTGCTGGATAATGCACGAGGTATTTACAATGGTCAAAACTGCAGTGGAGATCTGAGCGGGCTCCATGCTTACCACACTATAGTGCCTGCAGGGGTAATCCTGGGAAAAGGGTGCGAAACGTAGGAGAGCTGTTTGGTTCAAGATGGCCGATAAAAGGTGGCAAATGGTGGTCTTCTGTAGCTTTCACCGAGTCGGGACGCTCGCCAGAGCTGCAAGAGCGGGAGAGCAGAGTTTGTGGTGGGAGCATGAGCAGAGTTTGCAGCAGAAGCTGTGCGGCTCAGGTCATGATGGCCGAAAAACGGCGGGGAATTGTTTCCGTCTGTAGCTTCCATGGGAGCCCAGGACAGACAACATGGAAAAATTAGCTAGCAATGCAAGAGCGGGAGAGCAGAGTTTGTGGCGGAAGCTGTGCTGCTCGGTTCACAGTAGCCAAAAAAAGGCAGGAAATGGTTAGATAAAAGAGTAGATAGAAAGAGGAGAGGACATGCGAGGTGGATTCATAGTACCAGGAGACAGGCGGTGCACCGTACTGCACTGTCTGCTGGCAGTATGGCGTCTGCCGTAGCTCTCACGGAGGGAGGAGCGAGTGATGGCACACAGCCAGAAACACCCGCGAGAATGTTTTTGCCCCATCATGCACTGGGAGCTTAACCCACAATTCCAACGGGCGGCGGGGACTGTGGGAACAGTGGGATAGCTTCCCACAGTGCACCGCTCCAACATTTGATACTAGCCTCGGTACTGTGGACGCACTCCGCCAAATTCATACGCTTTAGTGGGGACACACAACACTGAATGTATAAAATCACTTCAGAAAATTCGAATAAATACGTTTGAATTAATTTCATACTGTAGATGTACCCTTAGTTTTCTCATTTGTAATATGTAGCTTATGATACATACCCTATAATATGGGGACTTTGAGGAATAAATACAAAGTTATATAGCATTTGGAGATCATTGGAGGGATTTATATAAATACAAATAAATATATATTTATATGGGGTGTAACGTGTACTTAATATGGAGATAGGGTAAATGTAGTTTTGTTTTAATTTAACTTGTTTTTGTTTACCTTGTGGAGAGATGGTGGTGCAGAAGTCGTATATTAAAAAGACTACGTACCAGAGAGAACTGGTTGGATAAAGGAAGAGACAGCTGGAACTTTTGATCACATATACCTAGGTAACTTTTAGAATGTTGTTTTCTGTGTACTGTACCTTTCAGTGTTGACAATTCTCATAATTTTGTCATGAGTCTTGTGATATTTGGTGCTTTTCTTAAATCCCCATTTGATTATGTGAGAATCTCTGCTATGACTAAAGTAAATGCCTAGATCTCATGGTGGCAGAGAAAGGTTAAAATGGTAATTCTCAAACACCAGAAGGGAAAGAGAGATAGTTAAGTCCAAAGCTAAATGCAAAGAGTTACAAAGGGATCTCACAAAACTGGGTGATTGGGCAACAAAATGGCAGATGAAATCCAATATTGCTAAATCCAAAGTAATGCACATTGGAAAACATAATCCCAACTATACATACAAAATGATGGGGTCTAAATTAGCTATTGCCACTCAAGAAACAGGTCTTAGAGTCACTGTGGATAATTCTCTGAAAACATCTGCTTAATATGCAGCAGTAGTCAAAAAAACTAACAGAATGTTAGGAACCATTAGAAAAGGGATAGATAATAAGACAGAAAATATCATAATGCCACTATAGAAATCCATAGTATGCTCACACTTTGAATACTGTGTGCATTTCTGGTTGCCCAATCTCAAGAAAGATGTATTAGAATTGGGAAAGATACAGAGAAGGGCAATGAAGATTATCAGGGGTATGGAACAGTTTCCATATGAGGAGAGAGATTAAAAAGACTGGGTCTTTCAGCTTAGAAAAGAGATGACTAGGGAGGATATGATCGGGGTCAACAAAATCATGAACCGTCTGGAGAAAGTGAATAGGAAAATATTATTTCCCCCTTCATGTAACAAAAGAACCAAGGGTCACCATGAAATTATAGGTATCAGATTTGAAACAAACGTAAGGAAGTATTTCTTCACACAATGCACAGCCAGCCTGTGGAACTCATTGCCAGGGGATATTGTCAAGGCCAAAAGTATAACTGTGTTAAAAAAAGAATTAGATAAGTTCACGGAGGATAGGTCCATCAATGACTATTAGCCAAGGTGGTTGGGGATGCAACTCTATGCTCTGGGTGTCCCTAAACTCTGACTGCCAAAAGCTGGGACTGGAAAACAGAGGATGGATCAATAGATAAATTGCCCTGTTCTGTTCATTCCCTATGAAGCATCTGGCACTGGCCACTGTCAGGAGACAGGACACTGGATTAGATGGACCAGTGGTCTAACTCAATATAGCCGTTCTTATTAAATAAAAAGAAACCTAGTTGTATTATTTTTTAAAAATTCTTATGATTTTTAAGTCAATCTTGTGATTGTGAACACTTGGAATTAGCAATGGTGGGAGTAGTCATGTCTGCAAAGCAGGCTCCCATCTTGAGTTCAGTTCACAAGCAGTCCTATCAGAGGGAAGTCATGTTGCACATTCGTATGGAGGCTTTTCTTTTATTCTGTCCTGGTTTGCTGTTCTCCTTTACTCTAGAATAAAGATAATTCAGACTGAAAGTATGTGTTTGCTTTTCATGTACTGCAAAATGTTATACAAAGCTTATCCCAAATCTGAAGTTAACTCTTTCTGGGATTCAAAAATGCTCAGAGGTATTACTATTTTTCACTTTCATTTACCTCTGCATTTCCTCATTCCCACCTGCACCAGAAACCTATGTGCTACTACAGACACTGATCGAGCCCCAAAAAGATTCTACTAGTTTGGGATAGAGTTCAACTAAGTATCTGATCTCTTGCATGTTCTTCTGCTTTTGCCCTTTGAAGCCTTTGAGGGTATAAACATAAAAATCAGAATTTCTTACTTGAGTCTGAGATCCTATCAAGTCAGCCTGTGCAAAAATGTAATCTCTCTTGGCTTCTAAGCTGCACCTGGTCCTGCTCCCTTAAGCACTCATTCAGCACAAGAAAAACACTGACGAGGACAGAATATGAGGCAGAGATAGATCTTTTGCAGCAGAGGGGAATTTTACAAACATTCTGGGGAACAAAACTAAATCAGAGGCATTATAACTCTGTTAATAATGTATTATACATGAAAGGGTCTGGTATATATATCACTTAGCAAGTTACATTCTCCCTTTTAAAGGGAGTTACTGTATGTAAAACACTTACCTGATTTGATGGACCAGTGCTTTCAAACTAGTCAGCACCTGCTCTCAGACTTGATATACTCCTGATCTGTTTCAAGTGCAGCCAAAGGATCAAGACTTAATTAGTGGTGAAATATCTCACACTGATTAGCTCAATACCAACTCCCTGAGGGACATAGATTTGTCTCTATTTGGAATCCCCACCCCATCCTCACATGCTTGTTAGGCGTTTTGTGGGTTTTTGTCATTTGGCAGACACTTACCTGCTGCGTGTGCTGCGCTGGAACACTCCTCTTGGTAAAGGAGTCTTAGTGTCTTTAGGAAAAGGGAAGGCATGTTGTAGCAGCTTCATTTCATACTAATGCTCTGGCTCTGCCAAACCAAACAAGGCCAGGTGACCTGCCTCTCGTGGTGCTCTGCAAACAGACACTCTTGTTTCTTATTTGTTGGTCCATTGAGTTGTAAAGGAAATTCATTTTTTTTTTCTCACCAGGATAAGTCACTCAGGTGTAAGACTTCATTTACAAGACTGTCCTTGGGCAGCGGCAGCAGCAGTAGTAAACATAACCATCGCTCACGAAAAGAACCTTGCTCCCACCAAAAGCTTAAATTATAATGACATATTTTTGCAGTTATTAAGAGTAGGATTTTCACCGAAGTCTAATGGAATTAGGCGTCCCATTCCCACTGCAGTTCAAAGCCCCTGGTGAGGTTTCATATGTTAATCTTTATTAAATGCTTTGAGATCTCAGATAGAAGGTGCAATAAAGGCGTAAAGTATTGTCATCAGGGAGCAAGACCAATGGGAATTCAGCACAGAAGAGACTCCACACTTTCACTGACTGATACCCAATATCAGTGAAAACAAAGGACAAACCCAATACACTCTATAATAGCCAGGCCCTGACCTCTCATTCACTTCTGGCGATAGCATTTTTTTTTTTTTTTTTTTTTTTTTTTTTGGTCATTAAACAGTACAAAGTGAAGTAACCTGGCTGTTCCCTTAATTTTTGCAAGTCTCTATATACATCTGTCTAAATATCCAGAGGCCTAGAGTGGAAAAAGAACTAAGAACATAATTTAAGTAGTATAGTGGTTGTCAAAACTAACTTCTCTGTCTTTGCTGGGATTCTTGATAGTAGGTGGGACTTCAAACAGTTTGGCTTGGCATCATTCTCACGCAGACAACTTACTGATGGCTGTGTTTTGGGAAGGGATCTATGCTTATTATCAGGTCCATGAATGAGAGCTGGAATATTTTGACTGAATGATCACCTTCACTTTAAAGTGAAGATAATCCTGGAAAAGAAATTATAAAAGCAAGCCACTTTCTTCCAAAGATACATGACTCATAAATAAATTAAAATGCTTCTGAAGTCTCGTATACAATTTGGAAGAGTATCCTGTTTAGAAACAACATAGCTCAGAGAACATTTCTTCGGCATTTCTCTCTCCCGTGCTCTTGTTATTTTTAAGGACATTTACTTGATTTTCAGGTGTTAAGAGTTCATCTGCTTCTCCGATGGCTGTTGTCATAACCCTATGAGTGACATCATCATAATAATTTCCACAGTAGCCAGTTATTGTGCTTGTGTTGTTGCTCCAATGGAAGCAGTTTAGAGGGGAGTAATGGAGAAAGAGAGAATGAACAGACTGAAATGTATAGCCTACGTGCATGACTGACTTCTTTTTAGAAGACTGGAGGGAAACTTCACAAGGCAGTGGGCTTACAGCTTCTCTGTCTTTTCACTGCTTCCCTGCCTCCATGGCAGCATGCTACACTTGCAAATATTCCCCTATTGGCCACTGTCCACACAAAAGAGGGTCTCTGAGGACAGCCTTAGGAGACTGGGTGCAAAGAAGGTACTTTCCTTAATTAAAGCTGACTTACTCATCATTTCCTTAGGAGGAGATTCCCCACCAGGTTGGTTGGAGGAGATAATGCCATTGACATGGACAGTCAGGGCCGGTGCAAGGAAGTTTCGTGAAACTTCCACCTTGGGCCCCCCCACCCAGCCCTGCGGCAGTTTCCCCCCCCACACACCCTGAGGCGCCCCCCCCCCAGCGGAGTCGTGCAGCAGCTCCCCACCCCAGCTCACCTCTGCTCCGCCTCCTCCCCGAGCACACCGCCCCCACTCTAATTCTCCTCCCAGGCTTGTGGCGCCAAACAGCTGATTGGCGACGCAAGCCTGGGAGGCGGGAGAAGTGGAGCGGTGACCGCGTGCTCAGGGAGGAACGCTGTAAAAAAAAAATTGGGGACACCGCTTTTTGACGCCCCCAAATCTTGGCGCCCTAGGCAACCGCCTAGTTCACCTTAATGATAGCACCAGCCCTGTGGACAGTAAACCTGGTACTGCCTCCTCCCGACATACAGATGCTGGGTCCAAAAGAACACCAATAAAGGGGCTTCTGCAGGGTGCAGAGAAGAAATGGAGGATGTAGCAAAGGTAGCTTTCACCTTCAGTGGTCACTGTGCACCCACCTCTTCTGGGGTGTGGCTCATAGAGAAGAAAGCAGAATAAGTATTAGCATGTACAATAGCAGAACAAAGTAGTATAGAGCAGTGAGAGAGCAATAATAAATAATAATACCTAGCTCTTATCTAGAGAATGAGAAAGCTAGAAGAGGAGGCAAAAATAGTTAAAAGTTAAAATGAAAGAAATTAGAGGTGGAAAAGACCTTCTAAATCATCCAGTTAATCCTCTCAATGCAGGACTGTTCTTCCCATAATTCATGTGATTTTTCCAATCTTTTGTCATAAATAGGAGACTATCCTAATCTAATCAGGATCATCACTGAGAAGTGTTTCCTGGCATTTACTTAATTTAAAAAAGTTTTCTTCTTTAATTCCATCCTATGGCATTGCTACCTACTGTGCCTCGTAAATCTGCGTGTGTGAGAGACCTCAGATGTGGCCAGAGCGGATAGGAAATGGGTGCTGGTGGGGAAATACTGCATCCTGCCACTCATCTCTAGTCTTCTGTATTCATTTTACTTGCACTATTTTTTTTAAAAATGGGGCCTGATTTAGAAAAATGCAGAGCACTCTCAGCACCCACCAACATCCAAGGACTGTGGGCGCTCAGGACTATTCATGTTCAGGTTCAAAATAGACAAGATTTTTACTTCCTGGCTTTAATTTTATATTTTCAGGCATCTGAATTAATGGGAGGCTAATGTGGCTAACAAGCCTGAATCCTTATGGTCATGGTTGGTGTCCATAAGAAGGGGGGAGTTTTGTGAGCCATTCAGAGATCTGATCTTTCTGTAAATCTGATCAATATGTTTGACCAGCTAATGGCTAGTAGAGCTTTTTGTGTTGCAATATCAAACCCTTATGTTTTATGGGTTTATGCCTGAAAGCAGCTTTTAAAAAAAATAATTCTTGGTTGAATCTTGTCATGTGAAGTCTCAGCCTGCAAGGAATTTTCTTTAATTAAATTGGCTGTTTTAAATGGTTATGTATGCAGGCCACTTTGAAGGAGGGTGAGCTTCTTGACGATTACCTCTCTGCCCAGCCTCCCACTCTTGGCTTCTCATTGTTAATATGCTGCAATCTGTAATCCAACAGGGAGACGCAGGTCAGAAATTTAGAAACATTGAGTGCAACCTTTAGGCCACTGAAGTCAATGAGGGTTTTGCCATTGATTTCAATGGAGCTAGGATGTCATCCATTGTGTTTAAAAAACTAGACATTTCTTCACTTTTTCAAGGCCGAGCAAGCTTTCTAGCTCTCACATTCACATAAAAAAAATCTAAAAGAATGGCAGTAGCTATGTCGGTGGGAGAGCGTTGTGCACATGAGCACTTATGTCGGCAAAACTTATGTCGCTCAGGAGTGTGGGTTTTTTTCACACCCCAGGGTGACACAAGTTTTGCCGACATAAGGGGTAGTGTAGACCTACCCTAGGGTCCTCCCTACTTTTGTCTCCACTTTAACCTCCTTTCCATGTCCTCCCATCTGCTCCTGATCAGAGAGAGTCATTAGTGATTCTCTTTTAAGGCTCAATTGTTCAAATTGCTGAGCCCCCTGAACTCCCATTTTTTTCCACATCCCATTCTTATTTAGATGCCTATCGTTAGATACCCAAATTTTAAAATGCTGCTGTAATCCATTACATGGCCTGATTGTTTCTGATACCATGTTAATTCCATGGTGCCCTTCTGGTCTATTTAAAAGCCCTAGACCTTGACCCAGATCACTTTTGGGAGCATCCACAACTGAAGCCTATAATGGGAATTATGAATGATGAGCAATTTGCAGGATAGAAAATGCTCATAGGAAAATTTTCTTATTTATGCTACATTTGAGATCTTCTAGAAAGTGAGGGCTTATATTGCGGAGAGCAATTCAATATTTGTGGCTTTCCCTATGACCATGAGGTTGATATTTCCCCACTGTTCTTGTACAAAAAGCATCTAGGGGTTGCTTAACATTTAAAATAATAAAATAACTGACCATTCACAGCCATTTCATGTCCCAAAAATTCCCATTGCCTACATGTGCCAGATAGGACACAAAGGAAGCCAGGCTGGTAAATACGGTGTGACACTCCGCACCCCATATTCACCATAGTAATAAGATTATGATATAATCATGATGCATCTTGTACAGGATGTGCCATGTGAGGTGTCTATGTAAAAGTTATAGTTTTCTGAATATGATTATCTTATTTGTATGAATGCATAATTTTTGTACCTGGAGTTATGAATATTAACTATGTATTTGTATTTTAAATGTACTTGCACCAGGGTAAGACTCTCAAAGCTTTATATACAGTCTGCCAGGACACTGTGATTGGCCTATTCAAGTTGAATGGCCTATAAACAAGGACAATGGGCCATGGGGAAAGCTTGCCTTCACCCGATGAACTGTCCTGGGGCCTCTTCAGTCAGCCTATGGATAATGGCTGCCATGATTCATCGAAGTATGCAAGGGCATGTGACTAGATCACATGATACTGAACTCCATTTTGGTAACTGTATTTTTCCACAAACTGGGCTGGGAACTTGGCTTGGAACAAAGGGTTCCCACCATATGGAAGAAGCTATAAAAGGAGGATGTGACATCACCAACTGGCCTCACTCCCTACACAAGGGAACCCCTGGAAACACCTGAGGAACAAAGACTGAACTGGAGAAAGAGCTGGTCCCAGGCAGGAAAGAAGGAAGCCTGCCTGTGTATGAATCCTTGGTGGACTGTTTATACTATCTAACAGGTTGAGACACTGCTTAATTCAAATCCTATCTAGTATATTAGGCTTAGATTGTGTTTTTTGTTTATTTGCTAAGTAATCTATGTTCTGTTTGCTACCACTTATAATCACTTAAAATCGATCTTTCTGTAGTTAATAAATCTGTTTTATATTTTACCTAGAACAGTGTGGTTTGAGTGAAGTGCTTGGGGGAAAATCTCAGCTCAGGAACAAGAGTTGGTGCATGTCCACTTTCCTTTGTAGACGTGGTGGACTGGGTAATAATTTCAGACTGGTCAAGCTTTTGACCAGGGCAGGATGGTACAGCTCTGGGGTCCCAGGCTGGGGTGCTTGGGGTATATTGGCTGGAGCCTCTCTGTTGTTGGTTCATGCAGTGGCTGGCCAAAGCATTCATGAACACAGCTGGGTGTGGTTCCTGACTGTGGATGTTTGTGTGAGGGCAAACTTGGAGGGCATGACAGCTTGTCACAACATCACAGTGTGAGAGGGAACCCAGATTGGTGAAACAGAGGGCTCATCAATACCCCAGTTATAGGTTGCACCCTGGGGAAATCTGTCCCATATGGCTCTATTTTACTAATCCCCTTGAATGTCACAGAAAAGAATAGGCTATATCCAACATGGGTGGGTACTGGTGTGGCTTTGTTGAGGTACTGCATACATCCATAACATATTTGTGTAATAGCAGGTAAGATTTGGAATTTTACTGCACATCCAGAAGGCACAAAACATCTCACTCAAGGATCACATCATTTTTTTAGTACTGTATTATGGGAGCATCTAGAGGCCTGAGCCATGACTGAGACCCCATTGTGCTAGGGGCTGGACATATACATCATAAGAGACAATCCTTGTCCTGAAGAATTTACAGTTGTTGATCAATTATATAATCAATTTCTGGACAACATTTTGGTTCATTAAAAAAATATGCTCAAGAGACCAATATCCATTGTCAGTCAGGTTTATTAATAGAGACAGGAAAAAGGTTCTGTTTGATACCAGTCTCCAAGGAACTATCCCATATAGCAATGGTACATTCACCTTATGTAGAAGGTGTGCTCCCCCAGCTACACATTTCAGTTGCTATTATTAATATAATTTTACAAGTTACACATCTCTTCCCTGATCACTAAAATCCAACCTAACTTGTTGTTCTGTTCCTTCCTTATCTTTGTTTTGGATATTAGCAATCCAGATACTGGTCCGCGAAGGCACTTCCCTCGCTTATACTAAGACATAGAATGAATGTAACTTGATTCTGACAAGTTTCTGATCTGCTTATGCCAAATGCTTTCTTCAGAAAATGCAAGGAGTTATGGAATTCTTAGCATACAGGAACAGGATTAGGGTATAGGCCAGTTTAGGCTATATCAGGGGTAGGCAACCTATGGCACGCGTGCCAAAGGTGGCACACGAACTTATTTTCAATGGCACTCACTCTGCCTGGGTCGGGGACACTGGTCCGGGGGGCTCTGCATTTTAATTTAATTTTAAATGAAGCTTCTTAAACATTTTAAAAACCTTATTTACTTTACATACAACAATAGTTTAGTTATATATTAAAGACATAGAAAGAGACCTTCTAAAAACGTTAAAATGTATTACCGGCACGCAAAACCTTAAATTAGAGTGAATAAATGAAGACTCGGCACACCACTTCTGAAAGGTTGCCGACCCCTGGGCTATATCATTGTTACAATATTTGTGCTTAATGTTATTGGCACTTAATAAGTACTAATATATAGATATGGTGCAGATATCAGATGTTATTAATATGATATGATAGCCAGCATATATTCATCAACACAGTCTACTAAATTATTTTTAATACAATTTCTCACCAGACATACACACAACAAAACAGGATTAAATTAACCTGTGCAAACATCAGTGGGGTACAAATACAAACACTCAGAACAAAGCCAGCCTGTGCCTTCACACCTATTTGGTGCAATGACATGTCTCTTTAAGGCTACTGTCGCTGGGACAGATGGAGCTGATATACCATGCACTAAACCCCAGTGAACTTGAAGAAGCTGATGAGCCTGTGGCATTACCAAAGAGACCTTTGAAATCTATTGTCACATCTGCCAAGCCACTTTGCTCTGACCATAGTTCATTGTAACCAATATTTATTTACCGTTTAGGCCTATTCAGCAGCAGAACTAAAACAGAGAAGCAGTAAATCCCACTACAATTTCCTCCATTATATGACTCACTTTGTTAGAACAGAACAAGGGGTTCAGCTCTGCTGGACCACATCAGGTTGGTCTGTGTGAAGTATCACATTTTAGATTCAAATCCCTGCTAAACCCTCTGCTTATGCTCATGGTTAACATTATTTTTATATCTGTCTTCAGAGATGACAGACAGACG
The DNA here is from genome assembly GCF_013100865.1 of Trachemys scripta elegans. Lineage (NCBI taxonomy): Eukaryota > Metazoa > Chordata > Testudines > Emydidae > Trachemys > Trachemys scripta. The sequence goes on along the minus strand of NC_048302.1, from coordinate 31,208,525 downwards.
CAGCTCGCACATAGCAGTGATGGCAGCAGCAGCTTTTAAAGACAGACTCCATAGATTAAAGGGCGATACACTGAACATTGAAATCCCACCACCCCAGTGTCTACTGATTACATTGGGAGTAAAGCTGAATGACAAACATGTTTCCAATCTGCCTAGCCCATGCAGCGAAATGGAGCAATCTGGCCTGAAAAGGGATTTAGACTTTTGTTGTGCCTGAAGAGGGGGAAAAGCTGATCTAAATCCAGCAACAATGCTTTCCCTCTTGGTGATCTTGGAGATAAGAAGCAAGAGGCTGGACACAGTTCATATCCTACTTCTCCCCATCTCCCCATATACCCCACTCAAAGACAAAAGAAAAAACGGCCATACTGGCAGAAATAGAGCAAATGATACTGTCTGTCATCATTCATATGAAACATGTTGTATAATATATGGAGTCCGCTGGACGTGTCTGCTCTAACACTTCTAAAAATGATAGTGCGCTATTCTTCCAAACCACCTAGAGAAACATACGATTCTTTCATACATCAAAAGCATTGCCTTTAATGATATGACCCCATAGATGTGATTGGGGTTTTATAGACAAGTAAGGTCCTTGCCCCAAGTCGCTTGCAGGCTAAATTAGATAGATATCACAGCAAAAAATGACAACAGACCGCAGTAGTTAGAGGTGGGGTATGCAAAAAGGAGAGACATCAAAAGATAAAGGGAAAGGGAATACTGCTTCGGGGGAAGGTTATTTTACAAGGGAAGCAGATCATGTGATTTGTTTGATTCTGTGTACGTAACATGTGCCATATCATGCACGTCACTGAAAATGTCATGAAGAGCCAGCCATTAAAAATCTGTATTTACCTATTGCCATGAGGACTATAACATGCAATTACAACCCATTTTATAAGATCTCTGCCAGACCCATGGAAAAAGCTAGATTCCCCCCCACACACCCCATCCTAAAGAGATGAAAAGGTTAAAAAAATACTTTAGAAGTTTGGATGGCTGTAGGCAAATCTGCTCTTGGCTTATCATTATAGGCACTCATTTAAAAAAAATTATGTGGAAGGTCAATCCCCTTCAGAAGGCAAAGCTTGCTTGTGGCAGAATTGTGGATGATCCCCTATGATGGCTGTGAAGAATACCAACAAAATGGTTGCCAGAGAGCAGCAGCAGCAGCCACCACTGCCGCTTCCGTTACTCCATGGATGCCCCTTGCTACTGGCATTAGTGCAGGGCTTTCTCGTTCACAATTATTAAAGCAGTCTCCAGCAATCTCTTATTCCTACCATATTTGGGAAGCAGCATTCAGATGCAGATTGCCTTAAATCCCATCAACCCATTCAACTGTTTGCGCATGAGTGTGTCTGCCTGTCTTTTATATGTATTTATACATATATACAGTCCCCCACTCCCACCTGCACACACACACACACACACACTCTACCCCATCATTAAAAAATAAAGCTAAAATTGTCAGAGGAGACTGTTTATTTTCCAGGCTACTTTGTCAGTTGCTCATGTGCACGTCTTATAAATATTTCATACGAAACATTTAACATTATTCTTTCCCCAATCGGATCAGCTTTGAAATGCTCCTCAAAGTGAATTCTCCCCTAACAATGGCTTGACGCAAAAGCCTTTTTTTTCTCTCTTAAGAAGAAGAGGCTGCACATGGTCTGCTGCCATAGCAGCATGAATAGTTTTTCTTTAATGGAAAATAAAAGATACTTTACATTAATTCAGTGGGGGGATGGAAAGCTGGGCTCATATGTACCTTGCGCTTCAAACATGGAGGGACATCGTACCTTGACCTTCCCTCTCTGGTCCCATGCCTATTACTCAACCTGCATTAGAACTGTAATGGGAAGTGACAAGTTTATGTAAATGATCCACACAAGGATTTTGCTCTTGTAAAACAGAGCAGTTACTGTGGGCTTTCTAATTATTTCATGCCTTGTGGTTCTGCGATGGGGCAAAGATGACTATACTTGAAAAGTATATTGTGATTGACAGGTCATTGTCCCCCTGGAACTCATTAAGGCCTGTGCTTTGTAAGTGGGGCGGGGGTGGGGGGAATCCCTACCAGGCAAAAATATATATATATATCAGTGCCAGTAGTTCTTTCGCTTCACTTGTTGGGATTTTTGTGTTGGTGGAAAAATCAGGGTGTATCTGAAAAAAGCACTATCTGCTTTCCTACAACTGGACCAATAATCCTCTGCCTTTTGATTGTTAAACCTATATATTTAAGAGCAATATAACTGTCAGGAATATACCAACTCTTAGTTTTCAAGTCTGTTGGATGCAGATCATTTTCTATAGTGAAATATTCACTGGAGGAAGACAGAGAGAGGCTATATCATCTGCCATTGGTGAACGGCTAATATGTGATTTATGGAAATGCTTCCCTATATGTACATATGGCTGTCCTGCTGCCAGTGGGTTACCTGTTTGTAAGTTGGATGTCCAGAAAAAAATCAATTAAGAAAGAAAGGCAAGCAAAATGGCAATTTGTTAGGTGAAAGCAGATCCTCTGTCTTTTGAAACATATATCACATGCCAACTATGGGGAAGGGGAAAATCCCATTCAGTCTGCTGCCTTAATACATCCCATTGTAGAGCTGGTTTTGAATTCTGATGTTGGTTTTAGATGTAACACAGTTTAGCATAAAATCAATCCTGTGTTAACTCTAAAGTGGTTAAATTTTACAGGCTCTGAATTCATTCTTTTCCTACCTTTATGGTTTGTGACTGAAGTGAGCTCTCCAGAAAGGCTTAAGGATTGGCACATGGTCCACAGCTGAATTCTCCTGTCAGTGGACATTGTCATTGTGGGCACTCTGGGCTGTCTTGAGTTTTGCACATTAACAATGAACATTTTGGGACTTTCCAGAGAACAGTTGGCTAGGAGGTGCTAGTTAATCTATGATCTTTCCAACTACCCATTTGTTTATGTTTGGTTGATGCAAGATTCCAGCCGGGTAACTTATGATTTATTTATCATGTTCAGGAATGGGCTGGAGTTGAAATTACAGTTACCATCAGTGATACCTAATAGCTTTGTGGGGAACTGAATAACCTAATTCATCAGTAACCCACCCAAAAAAGTCCAGGTCATGGTGTTAAATACTCAAACTAATTACCAAAATTGACTTGGACCCCAAGCAGTGTTTCATTGACATTTACTATCATTACCATAACAGGAAGAAAGCAAATTAGAAAGAGACATAATAAAAGCAATGAAAAGAAAAAGAAGTGTCCCTGAAAGCCAATTGTTCCTTGGAGTAAAAATAAATTAATAGTGGTCTCAGCCCTGGGTTAAGGTGGTTTTCAAATCACTGAACATTGGCCTAACTTGACTCATATTTAAGTTATGTGAAGTATCATATAAGTGTAGGTAAGATGCAACTGTGTATATTCTTATTGCACATCTTAGCTGAGTCAGGATCAATAGAAATGACAGAATGCACTTGGCTTTCACATTCCAGAGCGAGTTTGCAATACTGGTTAGAGAACACATCATTTTACTGTAAATTGAGCAAATAAGTCTCTTACTGATTTCCAGATCAATGAACATGGGACCCCACAATGCTATTTTTTAAAGTAGAACTTCCCTTTAACCATTTGAAGCAGGAAAATCTATCTCCATCAAGCAGACTTAGTGCTGTGATTGACTTTTGTTTGTCAGTAAAGCTGTGGGAAACAGTTTTCCTATCCATCAAATATTTTCAAGAGTTTGATTTTTTCCCATCTTGAATCAAGACAAAAGTCAAAATCTTGAAAATTTAGCAAATCCAAAAAAATTTCACTTTCTATCAAAACATTTTGTTTCCATTTTAATCTTTTTTCACCTTTTTTTTTAGCCTAAGTCATTTTGAATTAGAAAAACAGAATTTGTTTCAAAAAAATTTAAAAATTATTGAAATGTTCCATTTTGACAACTCCCCCTCCCCCTCCCCCCAGCATTTTTTGAGGTGGGAGATTTGTTGAGACTGACCCTGAAACAATTTCCATTTTGATAAATTGGTATTTTTTGATGAAAAATATTGTAAAAAATGCCTGACCATCTCTATTCATCAGCAGTCATTGCTATTTACTATTATTAGGTTACGTAAATCCCCTTAAAGTGGCTGTTAAGCACATCCTGATTAAGCAGAGTATACCATACTCTTTGAAAATCATTATTCAGTAATCTACACATGCTGCAGAAACACCTATTGCAGTCTATATCTTCACTTTATGTAGATTTAAGCTTTGTTAATCAAAAATATTGAAGTCAATGTCCAGTTGCAGCAGTAACTCTGACAGTAGTTACTGACTAACTCCCCATGTAGACCCTGATGTAGTCCTGCTTCAAATAGGACTATATAAATGTGCACTAAGGAACATTTAGCGCATGCCAGCAGGATCCTCACAAGGGAGTTAAAGAGCAACATAAATAGTGTGGACTCCAGGGTCATGCAGACAAGCCCAAATATTCATGGAAAGTTCGCAGTCTGGATGAAACTATTCTATGGGCTGGATACGTTTGACACCCCTTTAGATAAGGGTACGTGTCCGGGCAAGGGGAAATGGCATTGAAGAGTGCTTACCCTCCAGCTAGAGAGTAGCTATCCCAAGAAAAATAATCTTAAAATAAATCAAAGGATGAATGTAAATAATTACCAACATGGTTTGTCTTTATCCATTTCTGTCTGAATAACTTCTGAATGTGTCTTGTCAAGTGGCAGGCTTGCCATATGAAATCAGTTTGATACCCCAACTGTTCTTTAAATCCTCCCTGGTTCCAGTTCAAACTGCATCTTCAAACCAACATGAATTTTGTTTGTGTCCATTAAATCTCCATGGACGCTTTTCTTTAATTTTCTGGATAACTGACCTTTAGAGACTGCTGTTGATGTATTTTGAGTTCAAACTTGTTTAGCTGGGTGATATGATGGAAATCACACATTACTTCTGCCCTGCCCCAGATTTCCTGAGCCTTAGAACTTGTCTTTACTATCAGAGTGCACCAGTTTAACTAAATCAATCTAGTTAAATCAGTGAAAGTACCTAGTGTAGACAATGTTTGAACTCTTAATCCTTTGTTATATTGATTTAGCTTATATGGTAACTTATTGGCATGATTTTTTTTTTATTGAGTCAGTTGAACTGAGGCACCTTCTAGTATAGAGAAGGCCTAATTATTAGAACTATCCATATCTCTCTGGTTTGCAAAACTGGAAATTTCACAGGAATGTCCATTCTTGCAGTACTCTGGTACACCACTTCTAGTCTTAGCCAGAACCAGGAGGTACAATCATGTGAAAATTAAGTATGGGTTCAGTTCGGATTATCCAAACCGTCCAAGTTTTCTGAGCCTTGCTCATGCAAATCTCAAGAATTTCTTTCCTAGTCCTCATACAGTCCCAGCCCTTCAAACAGCCCCCCAGTTACCCCTACATGATTGCAGGTCTTTATTTTGTAAAGGATGGCATAGTGAAGACATGAATCATCACACCATGACTTTTCTTTAATATGTTAAAAACAGCAAAGACCATAGTTAAATCCCTGGATAAGAGAAGTGAGGCATGAACAGTGCAGGATTATGCTTTTGGTAACAAGAATTCAATGTGATGCACCACCCCACTCCTCCTGGTTACAGCAAAGAGCATTGACAAAGTAAAACACTGACCGTACGTATCTGGTAGGCAAACAGGACACTGGCCTGTTTTGTTGCTGACTTTTTCTCTGTAACAGCTTCAGAACTAGAGCTGACCCACTTTACTACCAGTAACATCTGCAGTTAACCCGGTCTATATGAATCTTTACTCCTCTCACACTCTACTGCTCTCTCACCTTACCCCTGCCCTGCTTTGAGACATACAGTTATTGCACAGCAAATGTTTTTTTCTTCCCGAATATGACAAGGCCGGTATTAATTTGTCCCAACATTAGTCTGTTGCTTTTCTTTTCATTTTTATTACACATCTATATCTTTCTCAGAGGTCTTATTTACATAAAACAGTAAACTTGGATGCAGTTGTGCTTAATGAGTTTCAGTGTAACCACTACAGAGTACACTCACGCTTTCTATTAGGAATCATCTGACTGTGTTAAAAGAAAGAAAACTTCAGCAAACAGTGCCAGGAAACTTCTTTCCAAACTTTTTATTATTATAAAGAACAGTCATAAATTGTGAGTTGGGACTAGATGTTGCCCTGACTTAAAGCAAAAACAGTAGTGGGATAAAACCCTGGCTCTGCTCATATTTCATATTTTAGGATCACTGGCTCCTTCCTGCACCTAAAAAGCCTTTGCTGAGAATGGTATAATAAAGTAGGCCAAATTCTGGTCCCAGTCACACCCACGTAAACCCACTGAAGTTAACGGGTTATACAGATATGTGAGATTTCGGCCCTGAGTGGCTTTTTTTATTATTATTACAATTCAGTTATCAAACTCTCAGAGATTAGACCGAAATTCTGCCCTGGGATTTATGTATTTAACTTCTATGTATTTTCTATGGAAAATCTGTCCACATATCAGAGTGCTGAATATAGCCCATTATCTCAAACTTTATCCAGTTCAGTTATAAATGACTCATGGGCAAGCCCTTATTACTGAGCGATGCTTCCTTGGCTTCAATGTAAAAGGCTGGATAGTCATTTTGAAGATGTTGTGGGTGTTGCTGTGCATCACTTCACTCACTCACTTTCTTCTACTGTGAAAAATCAAGACTCAAAGCAACATACGTGAAGAATATTCCTACCCTTCACTCATGAACTTCATTCTATTGGTCTTTGTGACAGACTGACAATATCCTGAACAAACCTTATGGAATTAAAATAAAATTTATTTAACTCAGTTAAACCGTATTGAATTAGCATTAATACCTCTGGAGTACTATGTATTAAAAATACAATTGTGTATGTATCATTGTGACATTGTATGTACCTTCTCTAGTAGGAGGAGATGCTAAAATACTCCTGCTGGAATTCTGCGCCGCTGTGCAATGCAGAATTTGCTCAGAATTAATGTTCCCCGCAGAATTTTATTTTTTCCACACAGAATTTGTGGTTTCTACCAAAATGTTTCCTTTAGCAGGAACTTACTTCAGAGCCTGTTGCTATACCTATTTTCCCCAAAATAAGAGAACACTCCAATTGCAATTCAACGATAAATTCTGCTTTGTAGTTGTTTTTAACAAGGAAACAAATGTAACAGTGCTGCTACCCTACCTTAAGACAGACTGCTAAGGTGAATGAGGCACACACATAGAATACCCATACATATTCCAACTCCTAATAGGAAATGTTCTATTTGAATGACTTCTATTAGCAAGAAAACTAGGGTAGATCATCTTGAATTCTGATTTTACTTGTGGCACATTCTGCTCCAAAACATACATATCACCTTTAATAAACTATGAAGTCAAACAATTGGGAGCACCCCATCTCCTGGAATGTGCAGTACTGGAAATTTGACCAGAGCACTGGGTATGTAAGACAGGATTGGGAGAATAGGTTTCTAGTATGGAAGCAAAAATTGGGAGACAGCAGAGTGAATGCATTTGGGACACGCCTGTAGCAGGATCATAGAGTAGGTCTTGGCAGGACCCATACTGAGGAGATTTCTATTACCTTTGTTATTTATTGTGATGGGACACCTGCTGCTCCAGTCTTCTTTGCTCTCACACAGACCTCCCAGAGACCTTCCTTTTGTAGACACCACCATGTAGTTTATTTACAGTGCTTGACCTCCCCACCTTTTACATACTCATGCAGTCATACTATTTACAGACTCATTCAGTTTAACTGTTTAACTACTCCTGCTCCCTAGGGGTGGGAAAGGTCTCTCTACACAAAGAGCTCCCTTTATCAGGTCCACCTCGCCTTTTCCCCCTCTCTCTCTCCCCTGTGCCCCTCCCCCCCACACACACACTTGGTTCCCGTGCTCTTTTATCCAGTCTCCTTGTTAATGGGCTAGTTAGCTTATTAGCTATCCATCCCCAATCTGACTTGATAATCAGGAACTCTTCTACTTATTCAGGCCCTCCCCATGGGCCTAATTGGTTAAACAGTGACTAGAGTGTTGGTTCAGTGACTGATTTCCAGCACACTGTCACATTTATTCTACTTATTTTGCTTTCGTTTTATAAAGATTATCCTTTGAGGAATAGGCCTTATTGGCCACAAGTAAATTCTCTTTTAGTGAATCATTTCTCACTGGCTCAGGTTGTAACACACTTCGTGAGTGTGAGGAACGTTAATCATGCTCCACCCTTGATACAATATAAACATAATTGTAAAAAATTCCAGACATTGTTATAAGATATCAGATGGACAGGACTTCAAATAGGTCTGTTTTAAGAGATTGATTAGAAATCTAGTTAAAGGAAGAGATTTGGCCCTGTCCAGGTGATTCTGCATATTCCTATTGGATGAGGAGTAGGAGATGATGGCAGTAAACATACAGATACATTTTGACTGTGAGGACTTCTGGAAAGTCTCTTAAATTTTCTTAAGTGTACAGGGCATGGGAGATGGTGAAAGAACAAAAAACTTGAATTGGGGAAGAAAAAAACAGTGTCTGTCAGAAGAACAGTGAAAGGAAGCAAGTGCTGAGCAAAGGATTAGTGAAAAACACATATGAAGGGCTGCAGGGAGCAGACGGTGTCTTTAAATAAGAAGGTAAAGTAGAATAGGGAATAAGTCTATAGAAAGGTATGCTGACAGCAAGGAAGGAGGGTTAAAAATAGTATGAGAAGGAAATTCAAAGGGCTGAATTCTCAATTACACTAAACAAACATCAGTTTTAAGGCCCCCTTACATTGCCAGAGCAAAGAAAATGGGACTCAGTGTAACTGAGAATCAGGCCCAAAAGTTTTGGAGGTTTGGCCTGGATAAGACCCCCAAGAAAGTCTGAATGTTTAACCACAGCATGGCTGAACTATCTGAGCCTTCTGGGTCAGCAAAACTAGGATAGAAATATTGTGAAGATATCCCCTCCCATGCTATTTCAGTCCCAGACAAAATCCCAAAGTGCAGAGAGACACAAAAGTGAAATTCATGGTAATTATTAATTAACAATAGTAATTCTTTTGAACCTGCGGGAAGATTCATTTTGAGTTATGATTGATGACTCACAAAGTGAAGTAGGGATATGGTTCTCATTTTATATTTTATTATTTAGTACATCCTTAATCTAAAAAAAAAGTAGATGATAAGAAAAGAAGATCCCCTCAGTTCTTTTACATGACCTGTGCTCCTCTAGGGCTACATCTACACTTGCAGCTGGGGGTGTGATTCCCAGGTATGTAGACATACTTGTGCTCACTGTAATCGAGCTAGCATACCAAAAACAGCAGTGTAGACACAGTAGAGCGGGCAGGGGAGAATAGTGACATGGGCTAGCTACAAACCCACCCAGACCCCCAGGAGTATGTATTCAGGGCTTCTAGACTGCGCTGCCGCTGCCCATGCTACCATAGCTACACTACTATTTTTAGCATGCTGGCTCTGAGATCTAGCACAAGTAGGTCTCCACGAGCTGGGAATCACACAACCTTAACTCCAAGTGTACATGTAGCCTAATTTTTCATTCAAATGCTGTTCTAGTTCCAGAGCAGAGCCCACGTCTTTATGTGCTACCTAAATCACCTTGCTGTATAAATCTCCGAGGGCACCACATGCAAATGTTAAGTAACAGCAATAGTCAGAACTCCTGAGCTGCAGAACATTTTCTGGCATGGAAAGAGTTATGGATCAGGACTATGCAGACTCTGCATAGCTCTACTTTCAGAGACATTCCAATTTAGATGCCTGAAACTCGGCACTCCTCAGTCAGATGAATGAATGAAAATGAAGGGGAAAGAAAAGAAAATTCATTGTGAAGTATTCCTTAGCCTTATCATGTAATTGTGCTGCCCTACAGACCTCAGGTATAATTTTCCAAAGTGCCTAAGTGACATAGGAGCCTAAGTTCCATATTCACAAGTGACTTAGGAGCCTAAGTGCCACTGACTTCCAATGAGCTCCCAACTATCTAAGGGCTTTTCTACATGAACAATTAGACCGCAGCAAACTGAGGTGTGAATCCATCCCGCACAAGCCTGCTGCAGTCTAATTGTCCATGTATTCCCTGCTGATATGCGTTAACATTTCATTAGAGCACTTTGAGCTAATTCTGTTGCAAAGAGAACTAGCTCAAAATGATCTAACAAACTGGTAATGTGCATCAGCAGAGTGCACGTGGACAGCGAGACTGTGCGGGGCAGATTCACACTCCAGCTTGCTGCAATCTAATTGTTTTAGTAGACAAGCCCTAAGTCATTTTTAACAATGGGACTTGAAATCCTGACTCCACTGATGTCAGAGTTTTTGCCATTGACTTTAACAGAGCCAAAATTTCACTCCTAGGCACCTAAGTCACTTAGGCACTTTTGAAAATGCATCTCCAGTAGCTAACACTATTTTCATCCCTTTCCTCTGCAGGGAAGATCTGATTCAAATCCCATTGAAGCCAATGGGAGCTTTCTATTGATGTCAAAGAATTATGGATCAGGACTTTAGTGACCTCCTCACCTCCTGAACCTCTTCCTTCACAGTTAGCAGTTGCCACCCTCACCTGTTTTCTTTAGCTGATGGTTGTGTTAGCTTCCTTTTATTTCAGGCCTGGCAGCAGTGAGGACAGCCAGGTGTGGGGAGAAAGGTGAGTGGCACAAACTTTAAGTCTGAGTCATGGTACATGTGCTATCAGAGAGCAACTGCTGTCTCTAAAACATAGAAGTAGCTGCAGGCGTGGGTCTGGGTTTCTATCTGAACTTTTCCAAGTTCAGGGATGGTCAGATCCAGGAGTTCCATTTGGATGCATGTCAACATAAAAAAAAGAAGTCTGGGTTTGGAAGGACTTCAAAACGCATTGTGTCTTGTATTGTATTGGGCACCATTTCGGTATACAAACTAGGCTGTCCATGGGTTCTCAGTTCATGTCCAAGATAGCAAGGAGGGAAAACAGCCAAAACCAAATGCATCATCGTCATCTACTTGTGTTCTCCCAGCATGATAGAACTGACCTGTAATTAATGTGTCTTCCAACCTCTCAGTGTTTTGTCTTGTGCAGTTTCGTTTTATGCAGTTCTATCCCATACAAAACACTTAATTAAAAGATAGTTAAAGTTAAAAGAGTGTTATATTATACAGCCACAAAACCAACCAAATAGTTCTCAACCTCCCTATGACACACATACTAATCCCTCCACCACCCTATTATTATTAGGAAGTTAGTTGTCTAGCCACTTCCTCACTGCCACATGAGAATTGATCATTTGGCATCACCCCAAACACTTTCAGGTACTACCATACGCAGGCACAATTGTGCCCTTAATTATTATTGAGAGGTGAAAAGACGCATCAATATGTCAATAATAGGTCAGCTTTAAGGTACTGGGAAAGCCAGAACAAATGATGATAACGCAAATGCATTTGGATTTAGTTGTTTTTCTCTCCTTAGCATTTTAAAAGCCCGGTTAAAAAGGCAAGAGCTTATGAAAATCCTGGTTTGTATCATAAAATGGTACATGATGCAATATCAGTAGAAGCACATTTTTCACTCTGGAATTGGCTGCTCCAAAAGCAAAATCTATTAAAGGAGATACATTTAGATAGAAAACACCTAGATTTGGGGAAATGAGCTTGATCATCTAACTCCTCTAGTTTTCGCCACCTATGCAAATAGCTGTGACGTTGATCTGCTCTGCAGAGTTTACATCTGCCTGTCTCTCTAAAAGTCTGGGAATTTCCTGCAAAGCATGGAACATGCTTGAGGCATCTGTTTTTTTATTTGCCAAAAAAGGTGTATTGTTGGCTTCTTTCCACAATTACTTAATTCAGGGACTATGAAAAGGATGAAAATGGAAAGCACCTTTCAGTTACTAAATGCCACTTACATGATTCTGAATCTGGATAAATTAAGTCACAAAAGTCACCACAAAAATCAAACCCTAAAGTAAGTCACAGCGGTTTCCAGTTGCCCAGCTGTAAGCACCATTAAAAAGCTGTAACCAAGGCAGAACAATGTAGCACAGTGGTTAGAGCAGAGGAGTCAAAGTAAAGACTACCGGGTTCTGTTCCTTTATTGAGTGACTTGGGGCAAATAAAGTAACTACTCTGTGCCTCAGTTTACCCATCATTAAAATGGGGCTGATGTTGCTTACCTACGTCATGGTTGTGGTGAGGCTGAATTTATTCATACTCAGTGTTGCCAACTCTCATGATTTTACTGTAAGTCTCTGGATATTTGGTGTTTTTCTTATTGCACCAACTCCTAGAGTCATGAGGACCTCAGCTTTCATTTAAAAAAAAAGACCTCTCACTTTCTCTCTCTTGGTTGTGGAAAAGAGTGAACATATGACCCCCTAAATGCTCAAACACAAAGAGGCAAATAAAAACAACCCACCATTTATTATTTTACAAACCTCATGATTTGCAAGCCAATCTCATGATGTTTTTAGAGTCTGACTCATGATTTTGAATGCTTGGGGTTGGTAATACTGAAAACTTGTAAAGCACTTCTGAGATCCTTAGTATAAAATATTATTATGAAACCAGGCCAAGGTTTTCAAGAGTGACTACTTATTTTGGTTGCCTCCCTTTTTTGGTGCCCAGCTTGAAACACCTGACAGGGGCCTGAGTTTCAGAGGGGGGGCACTCAGCACTTCTGAAAACCAGGCTGCTTTAAGGTGCTTCACTAGTGTGAAACCAGATAGTCCTGCAAAATGGAGCTAGTGCAAACCTCGGGCCATCAAAATAACCCAAAACCTCCAATATTCCCCTAGAATCACCCTTGTCCAGGCAGACCAACAACAAAAGCCTTTGTGCCCTCAAGAACTTTTTCCTGACGTCTGACTTCACTGACCATTGTTCAGCGACTGACCATTTTGGCCTCCCTTAATGAGCTGTAGGATTATGCCTCAATTGTTTTGTTAGAGTGGCTGGCTTTCCTGGGCCATTGAGTCGAGTTTTGGTCTACTGACTGTTTAGATAGATTTTATGTATCGTCCTAGATGCCTGGATTTGGATACTTCAGAAAAATAACAACATATATACATAAATTGAGAATAAATTGACCTCAGCAATTCAGCAAGTACTGAAAAGACAACGCAGTCATTGGAACACAGAATGAGGAAAGGAATAAAGAGATTGGAGACTGGAACTTGTCTTAAGCCTCCTGTCTGCTCCGTTTAAATGTCTATCTTGTTCCAAGGATGATTTGCAGCTATGTGGCATTCAGTTATCACTTCCTGGACTCGACACATATTGAGAATACACCTACCTACACTGAGCTATGTAAAAGCCAGATATCAAATTTACATAAATTAACATAAAATTTACATAACCATGACTTATTAGAAAAAAGTTTTCTTTAATTGCCATTCAAGGGAAATTTAACCCACCCCTTTCAACCAATTCCCCATGGCAACTTCAGAGGCACATCCCTATCTCTTTCTCTGGGGGCCTAAGGATGCCTCTTTTCCTCTGTGGTTCCTCATCACTCTCTCCTCTATAGTTATTCCATTCTCTCTTTGACTCCATTTCTCTCCTCTTCCCCATCTCTTTCTATTCCTCCTTATCCAAGTCCTGATACATCACGGAGCAATGGAGCTTAGTTAGCTGACCCAGGTGTTGCAGCAGCTACTTGGTGCTGCGTTGCTGTTGGGCTGGCAAACCAGTTTTACGGTCAGACTTCTTTTTTTTTAAATGGCAGCTGTTTGAAATGTGCTCAGAGATGCAGAATATTAGAAACCCCTGCTGAAATGGATAGGAGGCAGGTGAGAAATTCAAAAGTGCATGATACATGCAGTTTATCACTAGGCTCCAGAATTTATCACACAGTTATTATCACTATATAGAGAGTATAAGTATATTCTTATTTAAAACAATATCTAATTACCTATAGCTAATCATGACTGCAGTTTTCCTTGGTGTGTTGTACTTGTAAAATTAAAAAGAGCACTGGTGAGGAGATATCTAGACTGAGTGTTAAATAGCAAAGGAGAGAAAAAAATTCCCACATTTTCTGCAAATAGACAAATGTTGCTGAGCTGATTAGGACACGTCTAACTCCAAACCTTAATATAAGGGCTATAGGTTAACATTATACAAACAAGCACTAAAATATTACAATTTTAATGCGAAATTATGGAAGTTTTTCTTAAATATCTACTACAAAATTACTACTGTCATTGTCTTGATTTTCATACAGTAAGCTGATGTGCAATGTGTTTTTTTATTTCAATCTTCCCTCTTAGGCTTAGCCACAAAACTCAACCACATACTTATTCAGCAAATTAACTAATTTAACTTCTTCACAAAGAAAAGCTCAGATCTTCATAGGTTTTGGCAGAAAAGACTGGAATTATGATGTCAGAGTGACGCCATAACTATGGTTCAACCACAACTGTGGTTCAAAGAAACGTGGATTCAAAGAAGGCCATAGCCCACACTGGACAAATTCTGAACTAATTTACACTGTGGTAGAATAACTTAATTGACTTCAGTGGAGTTACTCTGGATTTGCCCTGGTGTAACTGTGATCATAATTCATGCACGCCATGTGGTAGATTACAAATATCCCTATATGGAAAATTTCTGTTCACCATAATCAACCCTTTGGGCCAAAAGTCTTCCCTCTTTCACTCCCACGTAAATACATTAAATTCATGACTGTAACTTATAAGAGAATATAGGGAACATGTAGATTCTTTTTAAAGAAGTGGCATGACATTACTAACATATAAACTTCATAAAAGGTCATAAATGGCTCCTCCCTCCACCCCTACAGGAAGATGGAGAGAGGTAGTCTCTTAGGTAGAAAGGTCCAAAGGAATTATAGGCCGCCAGATGGATCATGGAGCACTGGTTGAATATTCACAGGGTGAGACCACTTATTAACCATGCAGGCTCTCGTGTCTTGCACTGGCTTCCAATTCTAAATGGTTTTAAGATGTAGCCCCTAGTCGAGCACACATTATAGTAATTTAGTCTTAAGGTGACAACGCAAATATATGAATTACCGTGGGTATGTCTGCTTTGGAAAGAAAAGGCTGCAACCTGCTCACCAGATGCAAATGTTAGAAGGTCATATTGGCTACTGATGAAAGATGGCCACCCAGCAATAACTGGGAATCTAACTAGACTGCCACCAGTCGGGCGGGTGGGGAACCATCTTCAACTGGTGGAACAGATGTAATTTTTGCCATATGTTCCAGTTGTTATTTCTGAACCACCAATATCACCTCTGTCTTCTCTGGACTGTACCTAAGCCATTTGATGGTGTCAAGTTTGCAAATTAATTCCAGTTCTGCAGTTTCTCGTTGAAGTCTGTTTTTGAAGGTTTTTTTGTTGAAGAATGGTGACTTTTAAGTCTGTTATTGAGTGTCCAGGGAAATGGAAGTGCTCTCCTACTGGTTTTTGAATGTTGCAATCCTTGATGTCTGATTAGCATCCATTTTTTTGCATAGACACTGTCCGGTTTGGCCAATGTACATGGCAGTGGGGCACTGCTGCCATGTGCATTGGCCAAACCAGACAGTCTCTATGCAAAAGAATAAATGGACACAAATCAGACATCAAGAATTGTAACATGTAGGAGAGCACTTCAATCTCACTGGACACTCAATAACAGACTTAAAAGTCACCATTCTTCAACAAAAAACCTTCAAAAACAGACTTCAACGAGAAACTGCAAAACTGGAATTAATGTGCAAGCTTGACACCATCAAATTAAGCCTGAATAAAGACTGTGAGTGGCTGGGTCACTACAAAATTTTGTTTCCCTCTGTTGATACTCACACCCTTTTGTCAACTGTTGGGAATGGACCACATCCACCATGATTGAATTGGCCTCATTAGCACTACAAAAAGTAAATTTCTCTCTGTTGATATTCACCCCTTCTTGTCAACTGTTGGGAATGGCCACATCCACCCTAATTGAATTGGACTCATTAGCATTGACCCCCCACTTGGTAAAGCAACTCCCATCTTTTCATGTGCTGTATATTTATACCTGCTGTGACAAAGTTCCTCCTCTATCTTGGTGAGTCCTGCGCTTATTGGCAGATTTTCTTGCCTCAGAGATTCACCATGTGGGTTGGGGAACAGCCCAGAGACCTTCCCCTCTGGAAGAACCCACAGTCCAGGTCAATTGGGAGGTTTGGGGGGAACCTGGGCCCACCCTCTACTCCGGGTTCCAGCCCAGGGCCCTGTGGACTGCAGCTGTCTATAGTGCCTCCTGTAACAGCTGCATGACAGCTACAACTCCGTGGGCTACTTCCCCATGGCCTCCTCCAAACACCTTCCTTATTCTCACCACAGGACCTTCCTCCTGGTGTCTGATAATGCTTGTGCTCCTCAGTCCTCCAGCAGCACACCCTCTCACTCTCAGCTCCTTGCGCCTCTTGCTCTCAGCTCCTCACACTTGCACCACAAACTGAAGTGAGCTCCTTTTAAAACCCAGGTGCCCTGATTAGCCTGCCTTAATTGATTCTAGCAGCTTCTTCTTAATTGGCTCCAGGTGTCCTAATTAGCCTGCCTGCCTTAACTGGTTCTAGCAGGTTCCTGATTACTCTAGTGCAGCCCCTGCTCTGGTCACTCAGGGAACAGAAAACTACTCATCCAGTGACCAGTATATTTGCCCTCTACCAGACTCCTGTATCCCACTGGTCTGGGTCTGTCACACTGCTTACTGTATTTTTCACTCCATATATCTGATGAAGTGGGTTATAGCTCATGAAAGTTTATGCCCAAATAAATGTTAGTCTCTAAGGTGCCACAAGGACTCCTCGTTTTTATTTCCAGTTGTAATATGTCTACCTTCAATTTCCAGCCATTGGATCTTGTTATTACCTTTAACTACTAGACTGAAGAGCCCATTGTCAAATATTTGTTCCCCGTGTAGGTACTGATAGACTGTGATCAAGTCAACCCTTAACCTTCTCTTTGATAAGCTAAATAGACTGAGTTCCTTGAGGCTATCACTATAAGGCATGTTTTCCAATCCTTTAATCATTCTCGTGGCTCTTCTCTGAACCCTCTCCAATTCATCAGCATCCTTCTTGAATTGTGACACGAGAGTTGAACACAGTATTACAGCAGTGGTCACATCAGTGCCAAATACAGAGATAAGATAGTCTCTCTATTCCTATTCAAGATTCCCCTGTTTACGTACCTCAGAATCCCATTAGTCTTTTTGGCCACTGCGTTGCACTGGAAGCTCATGTTCAGCTGATTATCACCATGACCCCCAACAGAACCAGCCCACAACATTTTGGCACTTGGGGCAGGAGCTCAAATGATGCCCCCATGTCCCCTCGCTTGGGCCAAAACTTTGAAAGGTCTCAATTCTGCCTTTTTCCTGTTCTACTCCTCTCATGGTACTGCTCTGCTACCTACCCCAATAAAGGAGAACTAACAACTTAAAATGCCTTGTTCAAAAATTTTAAGTAACACTTAACTTTCAAACGCCTGAACAGCAGAT
This sequence comes from Trachemys scripta elegans, assembly GCF_013100865.1. NCBI lineage: Eukaryota > Metazoa > Chordata > Testudines > Emydidae > Trachemys > Trachemys scripta. The sequence continues at coordinate 31,191,011 of NC_048302.1, read as the reverse complement.
GTCACTTTTCTTGTCTGCATAATAAACACTGGCATTTTTATCTGTTTGAATTATCAAAGTGGTGGTTTCCGTGCCTTCTTGGTTGCAAAGATTTGAACTGCTTCCTGAAGGTCCACAGTCTGGGCTAGCTCATGCTCTATTGAGATAGTTGCAAGGCCGACCAGCCTCTCCTTTGTCATTGTGGAGTATAGGTGTGTTTTTATTAACTTCAGCTTGGAGAAGCTACGTTCTCCACTGACAACTGTTAAAGGAAGTGTTAGATGTATGTGCAGAGCAACAAAAGCATTTGGAAAGAGGGTGGTCATCTTATTTGTGCACATATATTCTAGAACAGCCTTTGGAGTTAATCCTGCTGAAATGTATCGTGAAAGGGCTTTCAGTTCATCACCTAAATCACTCGCATCAATATCGTGCATGTCATCATGTGTCAACACTGTCTCTAGTGCCCTGCATTGCTGGTGTAGGTCTTCTTCAGGTATAGTGAGGAGTTTTGGAATATCATACAACATCCCAAATATACTGCTGTGTTCCTTGAGCTGCATGAATCGTTCTTCAACTGACTGTATTGCACAATCTAGCACCTGGTTAAAGAATTCAACTTTGAATTGTTGTTTGGGGTCTCTTATCGGATTATCCTGTGCCTCATAATCAAAATGTCTTCTTCTTCAGTGACTCTTGTACTCTTGAATGGGTTGGAAAATAGCTTCAATGTGAAGTTCTTCTGCCAACTTCTATGCACTCTTCAAAACGTTTTGAAATCCCTCATCTGACCAATAAGACTGTAGGTATGACTTTGCTTTGTCCAGTTGTTCCATTGCTCCAGATATATCAAGGTCAACACCTTGGAGTCTCTTACTTACAACATTTATTTCAAACAGTATGTCATGCCACACCACTAAGCCACACAGAAATTTGAAGTTATGTATGTTTCAGGTGATTCCATTTCCCTCTGCCACTGTTCTCCCATGAACAGTTCCTGTCATAGCGTTATCCTCCATAATGGCAACTATGGCATCATCTATCTTCCCAATTTGGTGTTTGATAGGCTTTATCGCCTCCACTCAAGTTTCCCATCATGTGGCACTCAGTGGTTTCAGTGTCAGAGAGGATGTTCCCAGATGTTGCTTCAAAATTTGCCATTGATGAGTTGATGCAGAGAAAAATACATAGACGCTTTGAATTACATTAAAAAATTGAACAGCCTCCACTAGAAGCTGATGCTGCATTACTGACCACCAAGTTCAATGAATGAGAACTGCATGGGACAAAAAAAGCTTGAGGGTTTAACGCTCAGATCCGTATCTGCACACCTCTGTTCTTTCCTCTCCTGTTGGCACCATTATCGTAGCCCTGACCTCTAAAGTCAGCTATCGCAATTCCCGTATCTTCCAGCTTTTTAAGAAGCACATCTGTCATACCAGCTCCTGTAGTATCATCAATGTCAATAAATTTTATAAAAATGCTCTCTGACAGTCACCATTGCAGGGACATTTTCACTAGGTTCTATTGTTGTTACAAAACGCACCATTAAAGTCATTTCTTCCGTATGGCTGATGTCAGGTGTTCAGTCCAGAATAACATCTTGCTGACTTCAGATCTGCCACAATTTTCTGTTTGACTTTTGTTGCCAGTAACGGTATGATCTCATTTTGAATTGTTTTTCCAAGGTAGTGGTGTGCGTACATTTCTTGGGTGGTGACTCTCCTTAGATGCTCCTGGAGTACAGCACCAAACTCAGCCATCAGCTCCACAATTTTAAGGAAGTTTCCATTGTTTGGCACATACAGCTGATCTGAAATGCCACGCAGTGCTAGGTTTTGGGTAGCAAACATTCTCACAATGGCAATGAGCCTTTTCAGAACATTTTGCCAGTAAAGAGACTCTGATGCAATCTTCTCTTGATGCTGATCATCTGTGGTGGCCTTTAACCTTAGTTTCATCTCAAGCTCTTTTCCAATGCTCTCTAGAGATTTGCTGCCTTCTCATGGTATGCCAGATTTCTAGCCAGATTTTTCAAGTTCTTTATTCCTGTAGAACCCAATGTGACTGGAACATTAGACTGGAAGAGTTTGCAACAAAAACAGTATGCAGCATTCTGGGTTTTTGAGTACATAAGCCATGGCCTCTCCACTTTGTCGCCATTGGGGATTTCACACCAGTAATGTATTGGATGGAAACTTCTATTTTCATTGTCTTTGAGGAACATGAAGTTTTTCACTTGCTGAGGCCCATGCAGTACAAGGAAGTCCCTCAGGCTACTGCTCAAGTGGGTCCACAGTCCTGGATGATCTAGACTTATTGGACTAAACTCATCAGCAGCTGTTTCTTGCACCTCCACCACACTCTTCTCTGATCTACACTTTTCTTCAGGAATGTTCATAGTTACATCCATTTGAGATGGAGATATGGATGCTGCAGTAGCTGCCAGGTCACCTGCACTCTGACTAACTGGAAGATCAGGCATCTCCTCACCACTCACATCCTCACTGGGTCTGGAAAGCTCACCATGAACATTTGTGTCTATGTATCTCAGGAGAGCTCTTCCTGCTTAGATAGAAAAGCTTCCTTTGCTTTCTTTCTTTTTCTGAATGCTGCCCCAGAGAAGCGTTTTCTTCTTTCACTCATGACTGCTGTTCTGTGCCAGCTATAATGACTCTCAGCACTCAATTGAAGGGGACAAATAAGCAGGCTGGTAGCAGGGCCTGAGTGAGGGAAGATATCAGCCTCTTAAGGGCCTAACTGGCTCCTACTTCTTCAGTTAACGGCCTCTTCTCCTCAAGTGGGTTCAGGGAAGTAGCAGGAAACAGGAAGCTCCCTGAGAAGCTGGTGTTAATCAGTCCAGGTTCCTGGGGGTGCTAGAGAGTCCTCTCTCTCCCTGCAGCTCCTGCTGCTTTCTGTTATTTCCTCTCCCCTTTTCTCATGCCTGCCTGTTATGTCTCTTGTGCCCTCCTTCCTCCAGCACAGCACTCCACCATCTCTGTGCATCTAGAGCACAGAGAATACATATGCACCAGCAGCAGACACAATTTTCTACAGTCTGGGTCCTAGTGCCCTCCCAACCCCCCAGTCTGGCACCTGAGGCGGCCGCTTCAGTTCGCTTCATGGTAAGACCAGCCCTGACCTCCAAGTCTTTTTCAGAGTCACTGCTTCTCAGGATAGAGTCCCCCATTCTATAAGTATGGCCTCCATTGTTTATTCCTAGATGTATACATTTACTTTTGGCTGTATTAAATGTGTGTTATTTGCTTGCACACAGATTATAAAGCTATCCCGATGGTTCCATATCAGTGACCTGTATTCTTCATTATTTACCACTCCCCCAATTTTTGTGTCATTTGTAAACTGTATCAGTGATGATTTTGTGTTTGATTTTTTTTCTAGGTCACTGACCAAAGTATTAAATAGCACATGGTGAAGAAGGAATTCCTGAAGGACCCCACAAGAAGCACAACCACTTGATGATTCCCCATTTTTCAGTTACATTTTGAGATCTGTCAGTTCACCAGTTTTGAATCCATTTAATGTGTGCCATATTAATTTTGTATTGTTCTAGTTTTTTAATCAAGTTGTTGTGTGGCACCAAGTGACTGGAGTGACCTGTGCTGGTCCTGACCATTGATTTCCAGGGCTTCAATCCAGTCAGAACTGGACTGCATCATCTCTATTAGTTGCCCTATCCCTGGCCAGTTAGGATGCAATTCCCTTCCCAGCCTCCTGCTCTTCTCTTTGTCCTTCCTGACCTCCTGGGTTACCTCATGGTCCGGGCTATGCAGCACACATCCCCCTGCACCAGGTGGCTGTAACGGGTCTGTTAGCCCATCCTGCTGCCTCATTGGGTCTCAGTCCCAGCTCTGCTGCTGGCCAGCCATATGCCCTAGATAATCAAGCAGGTTTTGGTCATTTCCAGACTGCTGTTTATGATCCATGTGCTTTGCATGCTCTAAACTCCCACTGTACCTGACTTAGTTTCTGATCCTAAGTAGTTCCAACTATATTTCACTTAAATAAAAACTAAAACCAAAATCCACACACTTGAATCAGTGGCAAAGCAGTTGAAGATGTTGTTTTGAACATAAGAATGGCCCTACTGGATCAGACCAAAGGTCCATCTAGTCCAATATCCTATCTTCCGACAGTGGCCAGTGCCAGGTGCCCTAGAGGGAATGAACAGAACAGGTAATCATCAAGTGATCCATCCCCTGTCGGTCATTCCCAGCTTCTGGCAAACAAAGGCTAGGGATACCATTCCTGCCCATCCAGGCTAATAGCCATTGATGGACCTATCCTCCATGAATTTATCTAGTTCTTTTTTGAATGCTGTTATGGCCTTGACCTTCACAAAATCCTCTGGCATGGAGTTCCATGGGTTGACTGTGCATTGTATGAAGTAATACTTCCTTTTATTTGTTTTAAACCTGCTGCCTATTAATTTCATTTGGTGACCCCTAGTTCTTGTGTTATGAGAAGTAGTAAACAACACTTCCTTATCTACTTTCTCTACACCAGTCATGATTGTATAGACCTCAATCATATCTCCCCTTAGCCATCTCTTTTCCAAGCTGAAAAGTCCCAGTCTTATTAATCTCTTCCTTTCTTAATTATTCCCAGCATTCTGTTAGCTTTTTTGACTGCCACTGCACATTGAGTAACCCTAATTTAGACCCCATCATTTTATATGTATAGTTGGGATTATGCTTTCCAATGTGCATTACTTTGCATTTAACAACATTAAATTTCATCTGCCATTTTGTTGCCCAGTCACCCGGTTTTGAGAGATCCTTTTGTAGCTCTTCACAGTCTGCCTGGGTCTTAACTATCTTTAGTAATTTTGTATCATCTGCAAATTTTGTCACCTCGCTGTTTACCCCTTTTTCCAGATCATTTAAGAATATGTTGAATAGGACTGGTCCCAGAACAGACCCCTGGGGGACACCACTATTTACCTCTCTCCATTCTGAGAACTGACTATTTATATCTACCCTTTGTTTCCTATCTTTTAACGAGTTACCAATCCATGAGAGCACCTTTCCTCTTATCCCGTAGCAGCTTACTTTGCATAAGAGCCTTTGGTGAGGGACCTTGTCAAAGGCTTTCTGTAAATCTAAGTACACTATATTTACTGGATCCCCTTGGTCCACATGCTTCTTGACTCCCTCAAAGAATTCTAGTAGATTGGTGAGACATGATTTCCCTTTACTAAAACCATGTTGACTCTTCCTCAACAAATTATGTTCATCTATCTGTCTGACAATATTGTTCTTTATTATAGTTTCAACCAGTTTGCCCAGTACTGAAGTCAGGCTTACGGGCCTGTAATTGCCGGGATCACCTCTGGAGCCCTTTTTAAAAATTGGCATCACATTAGCTATCTTCCAGTCATCTGGTACAAAAGCCGATTTAAATGATAGGTTACAGACTACAGTTAGAAGTTCTGCAATTTCACATTTGAGCAAAGCATGAGAATATACACAGTGTAGGGAATCGATAAGATGACTAAGAGTTCACTGGCTGATACACTTGAATATGCAATTCTCAAATAGCGAGATTGCCTCCTGCATACCCCATCTCTCTGGCTTACTTTTCATTCCTGGAGGAGAGGATATCCCTTTTCAGTGTCTTTTATTTGTTTTCTTTACCATGGGCAGGAGAGGAGAGCACTACCATAAGCTGACCTCTTGGAAGAATACCCTAATGACTCAGAAACAAAAGCTCTCTGGAAACACTAGCTTTACATATTTTACCCAGCAGCAGCTCATCCCTATTTGCCTTCCTTTCTCCTGTGCTGCTAACATCTGTGGCCTGCTCCATCTTCCTTGCATCTGTACATTCTCCATCCATCATAGGGAAGCAGCCAGGCAAAAGCCAAAGTTGTGCGTGAAAGTTCACTTAATAGTCTCAGACCATGTGCCTCATGATGATTATTCTTTACAATATTCAGGCTTTATGCCAGATGCCTAACCCTGATTCTCCCCTGGGCTGGCACAGTGACATCTGGCTCATCACCACATAAAGAACAGCAGGATTTGTATTACAAGAGAAAACACATCATTTTCCTTCTTTTCATTTGTTTCTTTCTCTTTTTTTGTTTGTTTTGAAGCTACACAGATTATTTTCTTCTTCTCACTTTGGTGATGAGCTCCTTGGAAGCCACAAAAAGAAGATTCCCACTGTAAAGGACATGCCAGTGGTTGCAAGATCTTAAGGAAAATGTGTGTCACAACAGAGACATCACAAATAAGGGAGGTTCTATGCTGTTGCTATACAATTAAAAATGTGCATGTCATTTGTAGATTATGCTTTATTTGCTTACACGTATTTTAACAATAAAACATATGAGTTTCTACAAGGAACATTTCTACAATAAATTCTGTTCAGAGACCATCGTTAACAGGCATCAGAGAGAAATGGATGGCAGCCCTGAACATGCTTGTAAGATTGCATTGAAAGAAGACACTATACAAAAGTATTCCAATAGGACAACCCCAGTTTGGGTATGGGAAATGACCGTACCTTGAGTCTGAAGGGAAAACGAAATGGTCTATTTCTACACAGACAAAAGGGAAGGGAGTAGAAAAACTGGCTGGGCTTGTAGCTTTGAATACCAGTGTCCACCATCAGCCCCAGGGCAAAAGGGTTTACTCTTTAATGGCTTCATGCCCTCTAATTAAGGATTCCAAGTGCAATTCTTTTGAACAAATGTTTAATGAGAACAACAAGACAAACATACTTACTCATCAGAGGCCCCTGCGATTACCTACACACAAAGCAAATGAACCAAAGACATGGTCAAGGCAGGGGTTTTGTGGTTTTTAAAAATATTTAACTACCTGATCTGCACAAACAAAACAAAAATGAGCGTTACCACGTGTGAAATCTGTATGTCAAATTTAGAGACTGAGCTAAAGCTCCTTTGAAAATTTGACTCATAGATCTTAGGTGTTGTAAGGCACAATGAGATATTCTCATCCAGAAGCAGAATTAAAGCTTCTTTTCCATGTAAAACTTATACAAACTTCAGTTTAAGAACAAAGGTTTGTCCAGGAAGGAAGAGATGCTGCTTAAGGCCTCCACACAAAGGACTCTGGACATCTGGGTTCAATTCCCAGCTCCATCACAGACTTCAGTCTCTTTGTGCCTCCATTCCTCATCTGTTCTATGGGAATTAACAGCACTCCCCTGTCTCACAGAAGTGTTATGAGGTGAAATTCATTAATAATTGTGAGATACTCTGATGGAGGCCATATAAAGTACCTAGACAGATATGTGAGCTACAAGTGGGAAAGGTGCATTTGAAAGCACTCTTATTTCTGATAGATGAGGAATGAGATTTTTATATTCCATTTTCACTACTCTATCAGCTTTCCTCCTCACCATTAAACTCTCTCACTCTAGACATAACCCTTCTGGCCAGTTACGGATTTGATGAGGTGTGTGTATCTTTTGGCTCGTCATCAGTCTTCCTTCGCCATTCCAAAGGATAACGGTTAGCAACACATGGCGTCCCACCCCAGAGCACAGCACTCTCAACTCTTTCTTCATCCAAAGAGAATGAGGGACCTACACCATGAATGAAACCCCTGGCTCCCTCACAGCGGATACAATACTAATGCAAGGCTCCCAGGAAGGACCTTGCTGCAAATACTTACCTCAGATTTTGGTGCAATTTAATTCATAATGGGTGTTTAGCCTCTCCCCACCAGCATCTCCAAATCTTGTATGCCACATCCCCGTATCAGCCTAGGGCAACTTTTTATGGACAGATATAAAACTTAGAAAATCAAGGTTTATTTGTGAAAATGCTGGCACAACCTTAGCTAATGCGGAACAAACCTGTGCCACAATAATTAAGTAAAGGTTTAAATGGACAGTCATTTGTTCAGTATGATGACCCTTCAAGTGGAACATGTCAAAGCCATGACCCATCACTTCATGCTACCATCCTCCCAAACACACAACCTTTGCAGACAAAGATTAATACATGTAGCCATCAGTAGTAAGAAATGGTACACATGATAATGAATAAAAGGATAAAGAGTCTCTGATAGCTCAATGTCACATATTGGTCCCAAGTAATCTGATTTTAACATGTGGCATGAAGAGAGCTACCGGTACTGAACCCTGCTGTCGTCTTCACCATAGAGAGACAACGGGGCTTCCATTGAAGGAACTGGACTTCCTTCTTTTTTCAGGGACTTCTCAATAAAAGATACATCCAGTCCTGGCGCTCAGTATTTGGTGTGCCTTTTTACTAAAGAAGGAATAAAGAAATCTTTCATTAAAGTGGCCTGTGTCATGATCCAGGGCCAGCTACACCTCTGTTCAATTTCTCTGCGTACCCCCCCCCCCTTAGTGGCAGGTCTCATGCCCCCTGTACTAGGGTGGAATTCCACAATTCTCCCACTCTTATCCCAACCATGGGCTACAGGGCTCTGGGTTACCGTACCCTGTGCATCAACTGTATTTACCCAGCAGGCAAAACTGAGTTTGGAGACCTGAGGTTCTTCCTTTCAGGAGTCTTGGACTAATGGTGTGTAGCAATAAAACAGCATGCTTAAAAATACTGTTTATTTTAACAATAGAAACAAAGCATTTGGAGGAAAAGGATTTAAAAACAAACAAACAGTCCACATCCAAGTCTCTCTCAACTACAAGTTTACCATCCCCTGATACAGGTTAGACAGACCTGACTTCTTCAGACATCGTCAGCAGGTGCCTGTGTTTGTTCCCGAGAACAATTACCCCCCTCTCTTGAGTATGTGTTCCTTTTAAAACCTGCTACAGTTCTTTTGATCTCCTGTGTTCAGGGCCTCTTCCTGTCCTAGCATTGTCTCTTATCTTGAGCCATTCTTTCTCTTCTTGCCTTCCCCCCACCCCAAGTCCCCATATTAAACAAAGCCAATGTATTCATACGTAAACATCCCCAAAAAAATCCAGGTCAACCTATAGTTTTCATCAATTCTTACACAGCAGCTCCAGCTTCATCACAGCCAGCATTTAAATCGCCCTGAACTTTGTGAAAATTTGCATCTGGCTCCAAATCTGAACTTTCTGATAGATCTAGTAAAGAAACATTTTTCCTTAAAACTGTAATGGGAACAGAAAAAATGCTTTATCACATCAGATCAGTCATACAAATGTAGTATCCTGATTTCATTAATGGCCTGCACTTAAGGCTATAAAGGAAGACGCAGACAAAAACAACAGTTACCCATAATAAACCTGGCCAGTTGTGTAAAGTTGATCATGGATGAAAAACTCCACCCTGAAGCCTGTGCCAATCAGTTGCTGCCATGAAGCGTGTGATTTGACTAGCCCTCTCTTACACAGTTACAAGCCAAAAAATCTGGCTCTGAAACCAGACCTCAGATCTAGCGTATGGCTTAGGCCTGTTATAAAATTAGGTGTCACTTTCATATTCAAGAGCTGGATTTGGGATTGCATTCTGAACACCCTCAAAGTTCAGGGGTGTTTTGGATCCTTAGCTTTGTCTTGGGAATATGTCTGATTAAACATTTTGTTACTGGTCATAAACTGATCACACCCTCTATAATTTAACCCAGCCACTTAACTTGAATGATAATTTAGTTGTATGCATACAGTAGGTGAAAGAAAATGCAAGCAAACAAGTAAATACACAAAAAAGCACTGTCAGTTACCATTCGTGCTGGGTGGTGCTAGCCAGGTTACATTGGGAGATATATTAGCATATGACCTACGTTTTAAAAATGAATTTTGTTCTCAAGTTAGGTGTTCTTCTGCGCCACCCCTGGGTAATTGGTGCTGTTGTAAGTGTATTAATGTATCTTCTCTACTATATGTTTCCCCTCCCTGCCAGTGTTTGCAAGGCAGTCTTTAAGTAGCAGGGGTGAGGGGATCTTCTGGTAATCAAGGGCCAAGCACTGCTGATTCTCCTGCACACTGCAGTGCTCACATCAGCAACCAATGAGGTTTCACAGGGGGCTGCTCAAAGTTCTGAGGACAAAGAATAAACTGCATGGGAAATAGAGGAGGAAGAAACTAAATGAGAAGCAGTCAGTTAAGGTTTGCAAGGAAAAGATAAAAGGCAGCAAATAAAATAAGTTAATTTGAGCCAAACAGGGCTTGGGGAAATAGGATGGCTTCTACAAATGTTTGGGTCCCCTTCCTGAACATTTTTAGAAGAAAAATGGAGTCATTCAGACAAGAGGAGAGGATTGATATGAATAACTCTGAAACTGTTGACATACTTGACTCCTTGGACAATTAGGAAATAGGGTTTGTAAAAAGAGTTGTGGTTACAAAGCAAGTAAGGGAAAATTAAGAAGGTCCAGATAACAAGTGTTTTAAGGGGCGAAGGGACTTATGGCAGCAAAAAAATAACAATCTCAGACACATAGTTTAAAAAGATTGGGGAGAACTGGAGAGGTACAAGGGCACTGGAGAAAGGGCACATGTACTAAAAAAAAAATTTAAAGGAAGAATGAGTGATCATGTCAAGTGATCATGTCATCCAGCAAATTAATTTGAGTCCCCAAGTAATGGGGGTTAATACTTGAGTAAGAGCATAGGCTTTTACCACTTGAGTTAAAGTCAATGGGAGTTAGATACCTAAATACCAGCGAGCATCTTGGCCAATATCTCTGGGACCAACTGTTAGTGATCAGTGCATGATCATATGCACTAGGCCAGTGTATTACTCTGAGACACAGAAGTAAATAAGGAGGACTGGAACTAGACTACCGCATGTGATAGTAACCTCCCTCCTTTGTTGACATGTTCCCTTTTTTCCCTTCCTTAGCTGAGAAAGCCTTGATTCTAGGTTTTCGACAACATGGCGTTCGTTCATGTATTGTATTCTCATTAAACAGTCACAAACTGGTACTATGTAAACGCTGCATCAGTTAGGCATTAAATTAATGTAGAAATAAATTAGAACATCTTTTTTTGCTTTGTTTTAGCTTGTAAGCTCTTTGGGACAGGGACTGTCTGAGCAAGTGAGCAAGCATGTGTGTATAGACACATGCAGCTGCAGCAACTAGCACAATGGAGCCCTGATCATGATTGAGGCCTCCAGACCCTACTTAAATTAAATTATCTCTTTAATCATTGCCCAGGTATTGCTCCTACTGAATGACTGATCCTGATCCGTAATGATTTGTTTCTTGCAGTGTGGTCTTCATTTACAAAAATTACTAGTTAATTTTAGGGTTTTTTACCTTCTCTTTTTGGATTATGCTGACTGAAAAGGCTGAGAATATTAGTAAAAAATCTGGCTTCTAAGTGTAGGGGGTAGTCTGTATAATGTTTGCAATTTTGGATGCCTTCTTGATCTGTGTGTTCAAACTGCATGCCTTCTTCATTCCTTACTCAATAAAAAGAATTTCCAATAAAGCTTTGTTGAAATTAACCTCCTTGCTTTCCAGATTTCACATGGGAACTGTGGGATAGGCATTTTCTTTTTCGCAGTTTGGACGACTCCATCATAAATTTAACAAGAAACTCTTTATGTAATGCCCCCAGGATAAGAAGGGGAAAAAATGAGGTTTAAACATAAATGAAAGACGACAGCTAAATCTCTAAAATCATAGTAACACTAATCTCTCTGTTAAGTGTAGTAGCTGCAAAACCACATGAGTTCACTGTGCAGAGCATACTATTTTCCCTTCCGGTTGCAGGGAGCTGTATGTTAAACAATTGACTTTGAGACAGACTGTTAAGTCAGTCATTGGTGTCTGACTTAATGAAAACAATTGAAATAAAAATTGTAATTACTACCAAAAATAATACCAAGAGGTGAAGATAAGTGAACCACTCAGAGATAGCGACCATAATGTAATTAAATTGAACATCCGTGTAAGGGGGAAAATACCAAAGAAAGCCACCATAGTAGCATTTAGCTTCAAAAAAGGGAACTACACAAAAATGAGGAGGCTAGTTAAATGGAAATTAAAAGGAACAGTCATAAGAGTGAAATGCCTGCAAGCTGCATGGAAACTTTTTTAAAACTATCATAATAGAGGCTTAAACTATATGTATACCCCAAATTAAAAAGAAGATGAAGACGAAGACAAAAAAGAAAGAGAACCAGAAAAATGCCACCATGTCTAAAAGAGGCTGTTAAAGACAAAAAAGTCATCTTTTAAAAATTGGAAGTCAAATCCTGCTGAGGAAAATAGAAAGGAGCATGAACTCTTGTAAATCAAGTGTAATAGTATAATTAGGCAAGCCAAAAAAGAATTTCAAGAGCAACTAGCAAAAGACACAAAAAATAACAGCAAACATTTTTGTTTAAGTACATCAGAAGCAGGAAACCTGCTAGTCTGGGGCTACTGGATGATTGAAGTGCTAAATGAGCACTCAAGGAAGACAAGGCCTTTGTGGAGAAAGTAAATTATTTCTTTGCATCAGTCTTCACTGAAGAAGATGTGAGGGAGAATCCCACAGCAGAGCCATTCTTTTTAGATGACAAATCTGAGGAACTGTCCCAGACTGGGGTGTCAATAGAAGAGGTTTTGGAACAAATTGACAAATTAAACAGTAATAAATCACCAGGACCATATGCAGGGCCGGCTCTAACTTTTTTTGCTGCCCCAAGCAGCAAATAAAAGCACCGCCCCGCCGAGGTCCCCCCCCCCCCCCCCACCCCCCCCCCGCCGGCCCCCCCCCCCCCCCGAGAACCGCGCCCCGCGCCCTCCACCCCACCGAGCACCGTGCCACCAGAGCCCGCCCCCCGCCGAGCGCCATGCCACCGGAGCGCTCCCCCTGCGGAATGCCGCGCCGCGCTGCCCCCCGCCACCCCAAGATTGGCCGCCCTTTACCAGGTGCCGCCCCAAGCATGTGCTTGGTTGCCTGGTGCCTGGAGCTGGCCCTGACCATATGCTATTCACCCAAGAGTTCTCTCTGGAATTCCAATAAGAAATTCTGTGGTATGTAACCAGCCTCTGTATCAGATGACTGGTGGACAGCTAATACAACACCAGTTTTTGAAAGGCTCCAGGGATGATCCTGGCAAATACAGGCTGATAAGCCTAACTTCAGCACCAGGCAAATTGGTTGAAACTATAGTAAATAACAAGAATTATCAGACATAGATGAACATGATACGTTGGGAAAGACTCAACACAGCTTTTTTAAAGGGAAATCATGCCTGACCAATCTATTAGAATTCTTTGAGGGAGTATGTGGACAAGGGTGATCCAGTGGGGTACTTGGACTTTCAGAAAGCCTTTGTCTCAGAGGCTAAAAGGTCCCTCTCCAAAGGTTCTTAAGCAAAGTAAGCAGTCACGGCATAAGAGAGAAGATCCTCTCGTGGATCAGTAACTTGTTAAAAGATAGGAAACAAAGGATAGGAATAAATAATCAGTTTTCATAATGGAGAGAGGTAAATAGCAGTGCTGTTCAACATATCATAAGTGATCTGGAAAAAGGGGTAAAAACAGTGAGGTGGCAAAGTTTGCAGAGGATACAAAATTACTCAAGATAGTTAAGTCCAAAGCTGACTGCCAAGAGTTACAAAGAGATCTCACAAAACTGGGTAGGTGGGCAACAAAATGGCAAAGGAAATTCAATATCAATAAATACAAAGTAATGCACATTGGAAAACAATCCCATGTATAGATACAAAATGATGGGATCTAAATTTGTTATTACCACTCAAGAAAGATCTTAGAGTCATCGGGGAGAGTTCTCTGCAAACAACTACTCCATGTGCAGTGGCAGTCAAAAAAGCTACCAGAATATCAAGAACCATTAGGAAAGGGATAGATAATACTATATAAATCCATGGTACGCCCACACCTTGAATAGTGTGTGCAGTTCTGGTCACTCCATCTGAAAAAAGAAATTAGAATTGGAAGAGGTACAGAGAAGGGCAATAAAAATGTTTTGGGGTATGGAGCAGCTTCCATGTGAGGGGAGATTAAAAAGGCTGGGAGTGTTCAGCTTAGAAAAGAGACGACTAAGGAGGAACGTGATAGAGATCTACAAAGTCATGAATGGTGTAGCTAAAGTGAATAGGGAAGTATTACTTACTCCTTCACATAACACAAGAACCAGGGATTCCCCCAATAAAATTAATAGGCAGCACATTTAAAACAACCATAAGGAAGCACTTTTTCACACAACGCACAGTCAACCAACTGGATGTTGTGAAGGCCAAACCTATAACTGGATTCAAAAAAGAATTAGACAATTTCATGGAGGATAGGTCCATCAATTGCTATTAGACAAGATGGTCAGGGATTCAACCCCATGGTCTGCAGATCCCTAAAGTCCTGATTGCCAGAAACTGGGACTGGACAACAGGGGATGGATCACTTGATAAATTGCCCTCTTCTGTTCATTCCCTCTGAAGCATCTGGCACTGGCCACTGTCAGGAGGCAGGATACTGGGCTAGATGGACCATTGGTCTGACACAATATGGCCATTCGTAAGTTCTTAATACATACAGTTTAATTAAGGGACAAGAGCTCTTTGTCAGTGTCTAACTATAGCTAGTAGAGGGCCTAATTTTAAGAGGTATTAGGACAGTACGGGTCTTTGTAGTGACTGGGTCACATAAGGGGTTAAGAATCTGCTAGTTAACATAACTGTTTCTTTAGCTCACGTGGAAGAGACACATGCTTTTAATCTTGAGGGTCCCAGGTTCAAATGCTGATGATGGCCCTAAGGAGGTCAATTGTATTTAACACCCTACTCCTAGCAAGTCACTGGGAGCCGCAGGTGTTCATCATCTTTGAAAAACTAGCCCTTCAAAGTCTGCAGCTTTGGGGTACGTGGTTCAGACCCTGGGTCTGTGCTGGAGCAGATGGGCGTGTCTGGCTCAACAAGACAGAATGCTGGAGTCCCGAGCTGGCAGGGAAAACAGGGGCAGAAGTAGTCTTGGCACATCAGTTAGCAGCCCTGAGGGGGTTTCTGTGATCCAATCCATCACACATACACTTCATCATCAGTGGTGTTTGTCAGGGAATGACTGATGTCATCCATATATGGGAAACTAAATGAGCATTGAACAAATTCAAGATCTAGGGATGTTCTTTTGCAAGATAACATCAAATATTAGCCACCATTTCTTGGCTCATCTCACGCTTATCCCCAGTAATTAGGATTTTAATCAGGTCTCCGGGTAGTTGCTTGGCTACCTTGCAAATAGCACAAGTGCACTGAATTCATAGGATACATTTATCCTACAGATTGGTTGCTTATCTGAAACTTAGCTTAACTATCCACATCTCTAGAGTCTTCAAACTGACCAAAAAAGCCCATGAGAACAGGCCCTCTCACAAGGCCCTTTCAGCATTTCTACTTTCAACCCCAACCAGAATTAAGAAGTGCATAGAGGTCTGAACATGAAAAGTAAATCTCAACTCTCTTTAACTTCAGTGGGACCAGGAATAGGGCCTTAGTCCTCCACCAAGAATACTAGGTTCTTCTTCTGTAATGTGGTGAAATGTGAACTACACTGAAACCAACAAGATCTTTAAGCAGCATACGAACTTGGGGCCTGTAATATAGTCTCTTTACTTTGGTGTAATTCTGTAGTAATTCCCCTAATTCAGGGAAATTACACCTGATTTATAGCAGCATAACTGAGATCACAATCTAGCCTCAGGTCTGCAAAGGTGAAAGGCAAGTTGCTACTCTGATCTTTTCTCACTACACTTGGGCAATCTACCATCATGGCATATCATGGAGGTGTTTCAAGGCTCCCACACTGTACCAGAAATTAAAATACAGTTATCAAAGGGAAACACCTACTCACTTCTTTTATGTGTATATCATAAATGGATGCTTTGCATATTTTTAAATGTCTCCTCTTACCCTTACATTAAATGTCCTGTTTGTAATTTAGCATTTTTATTTTTGCAGAGATTTAAGTTACTCTTCTAAGAAATTTTAAAATAATACAGATTGCTATGATAGCTCTGAATTAAATGATTTCTCTTCTTACAGTCATGGGTATAACACAGGAGGCTTTATTAGCACCCAGGCAGGCAGCTATCAACACCCCTAGAACTAGCTGGAACTCTTTAGAGTAACTTGTTACCACCAGACTAGCTGCATTCAGAGTGAGAGGAGACAAAAAATATGTGACAGGACACAAGCTTTCAAACCCTTCCCCCTTTAGCAAAATTAGCTCACGCTTTAACTCCTTGTTAACTGAACAGCACTTACAATACATTCACATTGACATTCACATGCCACAGTGACAAGAAAATGAATGTGACTTCTTCGGATTAAATTAAGAATTGAAAAGATAGCTGAGCATAATCAAAAATTATAAAGAACTGCAGTGTGAAAAGAAGATGGATCCAAGAGCTGGTGGATTGGAAAGTCCAGAGAACTACAGTTAGTGGCAGTAAATCCTCAGAGATGAGTAACAAGTGAAACAGGCCAATTCTAGTCATCCTATTACTGAGTGACTTTGGAATGGACTGTGTTATAAGACTGGGAGAACAGAAGTTCCCAATCTATCATCTCTTTGCCATTCATTATTTTGTTTCAGAGTGGTAGCCGTGTTACTCTGTATCAACAAAAAAAAATAGGAGTACTTGTGGCACCTTAGAGACTAACAAATTTATTTGGGCATAAGCTTTTGTGAGCTAAAAGCCACTTCATCGGATGCATGCAGTGGAAAATACAGTAGGAAGATATATATACAAGCATTCTTAAAACTACAATACCCACCTGCTGAAGTGAAGAAACAGATTGACAGAGCCAGAAGTCATCTACTCCAGGACAGGCCCAACAAAAAAAGTAACAGAACGCCACTAGCCGCCCCCAACTAAAACCTCTCCAGAGCATCATCAAGATCTACAGCCTATTCTGAAGGATGATCCCTCACTCTCATAGATCTTGGGAGACAGGCCAGTCCTCATTTACAGACAGCCCCCCCCAACCTGAAGCAAATACTCACCAGCAACCAAACACCACACAACAAAAACACCAACCCAGGAACCTATACTCGCAACAAAGCCCATTGCCAACTCTGTCCACATATCTATTCAAGGGACACCATCATAGGACCTAATCACATCAGCCACACCATCAGAGGCTCATTCACCTTCACAGCTACCAATGTCATATATGCCATCATGTGCCAGCAATGCCCCCCTGCCATGTACATTGGCCAAACCGGACAGTCTCTACGCAAAAGAATAAATGGACACAAATCAGACGTCAAGAATTATAACGTTCAAAAACCAGTCGGAGAACACTTCAACCTCCCTGGTCACTCAATTACAGACCTAAAAGTCGCAATTCTCCAACAACAATATTTCAAAAACAGACTCCAACGAGAAACTGCAGAATTGGAATTAATTTGCAAACTGGACACCATTAAATTAGGCTTGAATAAAGACTGGGAGTGGATGGGTCATTACACAAAGTAAAAACTATTTCCCCATGCTAATTTTTCTCCTACTGTTACTCACACCTTCTTGTCAACTGTTTGAAATGGGCCATCCTGATTATCACTACAAAAGGTTTTTTTCCTCCTACTGATAATAGCCCACCTTAATTGATTAGTCTCGTTAGAGTTGGTATGGCAACACCCATTTTTTCATGTTTTCTGTGTATATATATCTTCCTACTGTATTTTCCACTGCATGCATCCAATGAAGTGGGTTTTAGCCCACAAAAGCTTATGTTAGTCTCTAAGGTGCCACAAGTACTCCTAATTTTTTTTCATTATTTTGTATACTTTTTATCATATTCCCTTATTCATCTTTTCTTTAAGGCAGTGGTTCTCAAAGTCGGTCCACCGCTTGTTCCAGGAAAGCCCCTGGCTGGCCGGGTCGGTTTATTTACCTGCCGCATCCACAGGTTCAGCCAATTGCGGCTCCCACTGGCTGCGGTTCCTACAGCCCCCATTGGCCTGGAGCGGCGAAGGGCGGACAGCATATCTCTCGGCCCATGCCACTTCCCGCAGCCCGCATTGGCCTGGAACGGCGAACCACAGCCAGTAGGAGCCGTGATTGACTAAACCTGCAGACGCAGCAGGTAAACAAACCGGCCCAACCAGCCAGGGGCTTTCCCTGAACAAGCGGCAGACTGACTTTGAGAACCACTGCTTTAAGGTAAACAGTCCCAGTCTCTTCAAACTCTCGTCATATGAGTTTTTCCATGCCTCTAATAGTCCTTGGGAAGGTTGGCACAATGGTTGCACTCCCCAGACCTCCAGGCACAATCTCTCCCAGAGCTTCCATTGGGTGGTGCTCCTCACCCCAACACTCACCTGCAGCTGGAAGTCAAAGCAGAGCTGCGGCACTTCCCCCATTTGAACCTCTGCAGAGGATACATCTGAGGGACTCTCAGGGACCATAAAAAACAGTATCCCAGGAAGTTTTTTTTTTTATTATTTAACTTGGTGCTGATGTGACTTTGTTTTCTAAAAAGGATCACATTACATTCTCACTTTCCTAGTGTTAGAAGCCATTGATCAACAAAGTAGACAACACAGGGCCAGCTCCTTCTCCTATGAGAGTCAAAGGTAAGTCTCCTCTCCAACAGCAGCAGAGTGTGTGCAATGCGAAAACAGCCTTCGGTTGTTTCAATTCATATGATATGCAGCTTGCCCTAGTTTACACATACTGCAGCATTAAACAATTAGACATGCTGAAGTGGCATTATCCGCCTGATGCGTAACTGAGCTTCCTGCGTCCAGACTCTCTCTCTCTCCCCCTAAGGGCAGGTAGGCTTCTCTTTTTGCCACTCCCATTGAATAGCTGCCCAATAACTACAGTTAGCCTAGTCTTTTTGTTCAAGTGATTTTGAATTAAATTTGGCCTTAAAAAAAAACTAGAAACTAGATTGTTTTTTGTAACATTTTATGTTGGGGGGACAGTCTCAGGCAACATTTTATCAGTTTTCATCTTCAAGGGTCTGTGTGCTTTTTAATTGAAGGGTGCATTGCCAATTTTAATTGGCAAGCTTAATCACATGGTGGAGTTTTTCAAAATAAAAAAAATGCTCGTTTTCAAAAATTACCCTTTAAAAAAACCCCAAATACATGTGGAAAGTTTCAAAAAGTGAACAGTTTATAAAATCCAACAAAACTAAACAGACTAAGAAATACAGGAAGCTTTTTTTGTTTTTTTGACCAGCTCTACTGATAAATTTTAGAACCCCTTAGCAATGCACTTAAAACTGTGCCAATTGTATGACCTGTTATCTTAAATCACAGTGACTGTTGGTAGAGCCAGGC
Source organism: Trachemys scripta elegans (assembly GCF_013100865.1). Classification (NCBI taxonomy): domain Eukaryota; kingdom Metazoa; phylum Chordata; order Testudines; family Emydidae; genus Trachemys; species Trachemys scripta. Next base: position 31,171,827 of record NC_048302.1, on the reverse strand, counting down.
AAAAAAATTTCTAATTAATAGTTTATTCACCAAAAAAATGCAAAACTTTTTTTGAATTTGTGTCACATTTGCCCAATAGTTTAAATTGAACCAGAAGAGTCAGAATATTTCACTAATGTTGACAGAAAACTCTTTGTTTTGTTTCTACCCAAAAAAAATGATTTTGATTTTCAGGCACTTGGACAAAAGCCTGTGAATACATTAGCCCAGTACACTCACCACCAATGTATGAGACATGGGTTTAATTCCCCTCTCTGTCTGATGTGGAGAAGGGATTTGAACTCATCTCTCCCACCTCCTAGGTGAGCACCCAAACCAGCAGGCTATAGAATCATTCTCACAGTAGGCCCCTGGCCCACCGACTATCTCTTGTCATTCATAATGGTGATTCCTAGTCATTCTGAGCTGACTAAGCACTACCATGATAAACATAATAACTAACAACAGTGTAAATCAGAAGTAATTACACTGATTTCAGATTTACATCAGGGCATCTGAGAGCAGCATGTGGCCCACGAAATATACATAAAAGACAAGACTTCATGTTTACTAGTCCATCCCATTATTCCATTCAGTATATTCTCAAGTACTGCATTCAGACTAGTTTTAAATATCCCCAGATAGGGCTTCCACCATTTCCCTCACAAGACTATTCCTCAAGCTAAAAGATCACACCACAGGGAAGTATAGGTACTGCTCTTAGTTATACCATTTGGTCTACCCTAAATAATAATTTTCCCCACTTCACACCCTTCCAAAGCTAGCAGATGGTTATCAAGTCTAAAGGAAGAATCGTTAGGGTTATACCTATATGCAAAATTACAGATGAATGAAATAGAAAGATTAACACTGAGCAGATACAGTATGGAGCATCTAAAAATACCTCGGTGCTAAATTGCAATGGAGATGGATAAAGATAGTGCCTTACACAGTATTTAGATATGGATAAATAATGCAATTAAGCATGTGCATGTGAGTCTGAAGGAGAGAAAAAGAGAATATTATCCCTTCATGTTCTGTAACACTAGCAGCCTTAGGTTAAATATCATTTCAAAGTGTTTCTTGGCTGAGTCTAGTGTTCCATTCTTTTGAGGAAAGTTGTTGGATCCCACTTAAAAGACTGATTATCCTGCAAAGAGGAAGACCACATTACTGCAAGCAAGTTTATAAAAAAAATTAAAAAAAAAGACTCTGCCTATCATTTATTAGAAAACATTTACCAACAGGCCAGGCATTCTTTATAAGACAATGTTAATTTATTTTAGTAATTGCTGGATTTTCTTTTTGTTTAAGGCACACTAAACATAAGGTATCACTTCCCAGTGAAGAAGGTTCCCAAGGCCAGATTGTGAACCCCCTACTCAACCTGTGAGAGGGCACACAAGTAGGCCCATAGACATGGACATTGTGTGGGAGCTCTGAAATGTGGTGAAGCTACCCAGTTTTGGTCTCCTCACGCTGGGCGGTGGCTGGGCAGGGAAACTGCTGAGCTTTTGCTTGGTTTAGGGTTACCATATTTCAGCAAGCAAAAAAGAGGACGGGAGGAGCCCCGCCCTAGCCCCGCCCCTGCCCCTCCCACTTCCCGCCCCCCCCAGAACCCCCAACCCTCCCCCTGTTCCTTGTCCCCTGACTGCCCCCTCCTGGGACCCCTGTCCCTAACTGCCCCCCAGGACTCCACTCCCTATCTAAGCCTCCCTGCCTCTTGTCTCCTGAGTGCCCCAACCCTTATCCACACCCCCACCCCCAGACAGACCCCTGGGACTCCCACGCCCCATCCAACCACTCCCCAC